>NC_135543.1:8466906-8606906 GCF_045843805.1 Urocitellus parryii | reverse complement strand
CTCTGCTCCCCCAGTGTGTCTGCAAAGTCCTTGCTCCTCATACTCTCCCCTCAGCCACCAAGCAAAGGCTCAGGGCTGCTCTGTGGTCAGTCTGCACTCTCACAGGAGCTCACCTGGCCAAGCATGACGGTGCTCTTCATCGTGTCTCCTGCCCCTCCTGGAAGCATCCTGACTACTGAGATCTGGATGGATGTGTAAAGACATCTCTGGCATGCGGCTGCTTTCTGATGATCTCAATGCTGAGATTCAATGTTGGTGGATTCACTAAAGTTATTTAGTCAAAGCACATAGAGCTCAGGGATTTTTGAGAGCAGTCAAGAAGTCACCCTCCAGCTCAAGTGGCAGAGCCCTGTTAGAAGTGTCCCCATGCCACCTCCTCCTCATCACCCCTGTGCAGTGGAAAACTCTAACCTCTGTCATGCACTCTTGTGCCTCTTTGGGGGCTCATTATAAATGTGAATCTGCAGAATGCATTATTTTGTGTGTTTGTGAAATTCATCCCCAGGGCAACAGTGCATTGATTTGTGTTATGTAATTGCCCATCACATGACTATGGCAAAATTTATGTGCTCGTTTTTAGTTCACAGACAATGGATACTTTTAATTTTGAGCTATTAGGAAAAATGCAGTGAGGATAGCTCTTATGGTTATGGTTTTCCATTGTGGTTTTAATTTGCATTTCCTTAGTAACAGATGGCATAAGGATATTCCTTATGCTCATCGACTACAGGAATATTGTCTTTCACAAAATGCATTTTCACGTCTGTAGCATGTTGTTCAAAAATCTTGTTTTTCAGTCAATATGTGACTTCATCAGTTCCAAGTCATTCCGTGAATGGCTAATACCTTCTCCAGTGAGACTGTTTGTATTTTCATTCTGTTGATAATCTCTTCTTTTAAACAGAAAATCTTAGGTTAAACACAGTTTAGCAAATGTACAAATATTTTACTTTGTGGTTAATATTTGGTATCCTGTTTAGAGAACCTGCTTACTGTAATGTCATGAGTGATTTTTCTTAGTTAACTTACAGCATTTGGGTGAGCATTTTATTTTTGTTTTCTTTTGTGGCACTGGGGATTGAATTCAGGGGAGCTCTAAGACAGAATGATATTTCCTATGACAAATTTTTTATGTCTTTATTGTTATTGTGAGATAGGGCTCGCTAAGTTGCTGAGACTAACCTCAAACTTGAAATCTTCCTGCCTCAGCCTCCAGTCTTCGGAATACAGGAGTGTCTCCACTGTTCCTGGCTGAGCACTCTATTTGAAAGATTACTCTTACATATTGTGATGCAATGGTCAGTCCTATGTAAATGTATTGTTGAACTGGCACTTTTTTGTTAAAGGAAAAACTATTTCCCCTATTGAATGGTCATAAATCAGGTTCAAAAGAAATGTGTCTGTATTTAGATTTTGTATTCTCTTCCATTAGTGTATTCATCTCTTTTATTTGCCAATATCATATTGTCTTAACTACGGTAGCATTATCTTATTTCCTTTTAGCTTTATTTTCTTCTAATTCTGCTCTTTTTTTAAAGTTGTAGATGGACACAATACCTTTATTTTATTTGTTTTTGTAGTGCTGAGGCTAGAACCCAGTGCCTCGTGCGTGTGAGGCAAGCTGTCTACCACTGAGCCACACAACCCTAGCTCCTTAATTCTGCTCTTTTGTAAATATTTTTTGGCTTTCTTTGATTCTTGGCATTGCCAAGTGGGATGTAGACTCCAGCAGTCGACAGTGAATTCCTCACCTGGAGCCCTGGACACACTTCAAGGGCTGAGTGAAAGGAACCATCCAGTATAAAGCACAAAACTGTGCTTCAGGAACAGGAAGCAAACACATCTGATGAAAGAAGCTGAGGAGGCTACCGTTAGCAGAGCTCACCCTAAAGACTGGCCAGAGGGAATTCTTCAGGTGGAGGAAAGACAAAACGAGTGAAGATTTCTTGGAGCATCAGAAAACAGGGAAGAATAACTATGCAGTGGAAAGATCATGTATATGAGAAAACACTTTCTCCTCATTGGTTTACAGATCTTGTTATTTAAATAAGAATCAAGACCACTGTATACCCAAGAAAGTGATATTTAAAGAAGTGAAATGGCCTAAACAAAGTAGTTTTTCTACACTGTGCTGTATGTCGTATTTACATATTTTAATTTCTAGACAACCACTATGAAATCTGAACAAACTGATATACTCAAAACATCAGGCAAGTGGATTAAAAAAAACAACAAGAATGTTTGAATAACAAACGGAAGAAAAGATGACAATGACAACAATGAAGAAGAAGAGGAGAGGAGAGGAGGAGGAGGAGGGGGAGGAGGGGGAGAAGAAATAGAATAAGAAACAGAAAACAAACAATAAAAAGGCAGACTCCAGTTCCAAGGTATCAATAATGCCGTAATATCCTTAACATACTCATTAAAAGTCAGGGTTTGCCATTTGACCCAGCTATCCCTCTCCTCGATCTATACCCAAAGGACTTAAAAATAGTATACTACAGGGACACAGCCACATCAATGTTTATAGCAGCACAATTCACAATAGCTAAACTGTGGAACCAACCTAGCTGCCCTTCAATAGATGAATGGACAAAGAAAATGTAGCATATATACACAATGGAATTTTACTCAGTAATAAAAGAGAATTAAATCATGGCATTTGCAGGTAAATGGATGCAGTTAGAGAAGATGCTGCTAAATGAAGTTAGAGAATCCCCCCAAAAACCAAATGCTGAATGTTTTCTCTGATATAAGGAGGCTGATTCAAAGTGGGGTAGGGAGGGGGAACATGGGAGGAATGGACAAACTCTAGACAGGACAGATGGGTGAGAGTTCAGGAAGGGAGAGGGTGTGGGATTAGAAATGATGGTGGAATGTGATGGACATCATTTTCCAAAGTACATGCATGAAGACACGAATTGGTGTGAACATACTTTGTATACAACCAGAGATATGGGAAAAAATTTGTGCTCTATATGTATAATATGGATTGTAATGCATTCCACTGTCATATATAAATTAAAAAAATAAAAAAGTCAGGTGTTGGCAAGTGAATAAAACAAGATAAAATAAATAAAAACATGAGCAAGATATGTACTACTAATAAAAACCTCAACAAGTAACTAACTTCCTTCAACTATCAATTAGCATTATCAATAATCCCCCATAAAATAATGAAAAACATACTGGGCAAAGATTTGCTTAAAAAAACACATAGAGAACAACATAGCTCCTAAACGCATGCAGATAAAATTGAAACTGTGATCCACGGAAATTTCAGTGTGGCACTGGGGGTCCACACACCCTAGAACACTCGGGAGCTTCCCTGTAGCTGTGGAGCTGCACCAGGACACAGCGCCTCACACCCAGCACCCTGCACAGTGCTGACCGCAGGGTGGCCTCCCAGTGAAATATTCTAGTCTGAGAGGGAATTCAGAGTTACAGTGGGTTCACATTTGACCTAGCCTTTTCCATTTCTGTGTTACACATTCCACCACACTGCCAGGACTTGCCATCACGCAGACCTCTGAGACATAATTGCTTTGTAGTATCCAGAATGCCCAGTCTCACTATCACCTATGATCCTTCTTACTAATTCTCATAGTACACCTGAAACTCAACATTTGTTCACTGTTTTGCTTACAAATATAGTTCAACTTTAAGTTCTATTAAAATCTTAAAGCTGTATATTAATGGATTGTCACTTGAGTGGTTATTTGTACAATGAATGTATGTTTATTTATATTTTTATGTATTTAAAAATATGCCACATGTGTTAGACATCAGTATATAGAAGGAAGTTGCAGTCACAAAATCTACATAGGAGGACAATGAAACTTTCCATTTTCTAAAATTATAATCATAACTACTTTAAAAATTAAATAGCTAAAATACTCTCTGATGTTTCCTTCTGACCTTAACATCTTATTTAGATTATTATGTGATGCAAATTATAAGCCAATTTTTAAAAATGTCATTTTGAGGACAATAACAAAGTAGTATTATTGAGAGGGCAGTGAACTCAAGCATAAAATGCCCTAATTTATCCCCTTCCAGTTACCCACTTACTATGCAGTGCCTGTCAGCCAAAAACATAATTACTTGGACAAGATTGCTATGGTTTAAGTGAGAAAGCATAGGTTAAATCATTAAAGAGCTGCATTTTTAAATTATACATACAGATCTATTACTTGGAGTTTTCTGATTTCTGTTTTTTTTTCCTCCAGAATATTAAAAAACCTCACAAACTAACTGTATCTCAACTATCTAATATTTAGTTTCATGACTATTTATGGCAAAAGAACATAGTAGAGATTACATTTTAATTGTATGTACAAATATTTCAATAATGGGAGGGATCTTATTGTACTCATAGTCAGAGTGAATTCTCAACTGTCTTTGGGCGATCCATTTCCTGAGTAACTTTTCAAATGTATGGTGTTGCAGATACCACAAAGTTTTGTGTTCTTTACCCTTAAGATTTAATCTGACTAGTAATTTGAAGGGAATTCCATCCATATGCTTATAATTTAAAAAGCTTTTCACCCATTCCTATGTTTGATGTCCAGAACTCAATTGAGCCACTACTTTCAGGGGTTTTTTGGCAAGATGGTACTAAGTGACAAACGAAAATCTTCAGTTTGGAATTCAATGTTCACAGTATTATATACATTGTGAACTATATTAAGAAGCCTTTTCATTCTGAATCTGAATGTCATAAATTAATTGTTAGTTTGAAGGTTATTCAATGGCGTTAAAAGATAACAAGGATTACTCTAATGTTAGAAGTCAGGACATTTTCCTATTAAATTGTATGAATATTTTTATAGAAAAATGTTAGTATTATCAGTAATCTATTAATTTTTTCCTTACTATTTTTTATTTAGTGAGTTAATATTTAATGAACTATTTCAACAGCATATTTGCATCTACTTGACTAGATTTTTCAAAGAAGTTATATTTGTCTGCTCTTTAAAAACAGGGTCTAAAGTGGCTGTGGTGACACATGCTATAATCCCAGTGGACAGGAGGCTGGGAAACAGGATTATGAAATTTAGACTGGATTCAACACTTTAGTGAGACCCTGTCTCAAAATGAAAAATAAAAAGGGCTGGGGAGGTAGCTTTGAAGTAGAGTGCCTTGGGTTCAATCCCCAGCAAGGCAAAAGCAAAACCAAAACTTATTGTGGATGGGGGACTAGCTCTGTGGTCTCCTGCTTTCCTCCTGTGTGGGAGGCTTGGTGCTCATTCCCAATACTGCAAAGAAAAAATACATGGGCTTTGTTTGTTTCTATTACAGCATAATCCATGCTTACTAAGCATGAATGATTTGAAGGTAAAAAATAACTGTAAGTTATCTTAATGATTATCATTTAATTTATTCTCTATAATGAAATGAAAATTCATTGACAACTTGATTAGCTATGCAGTTACTACACATTTTAAAAATAAGAGTCTTAATAACTATGGTATGACCCTGTGAAATAATAAAATATAGGAATGCATAACCAAAATATATTGGAAAATAACTGACTTGATTTAAGTCTTTGCTCCTGTATAATTGTAGTGCACACAGACTAAACATAAAAGTAATTTGACATAGAAGAATTATTTTCTCCAAGCACTGAAGACATTCATAAATATGCACAAACATGTAGTTTAATCTACTCAAAATATTAAAATCATATACAATCCAGTTATACATATGTATGTATATGTATACACATACACATTTATAAATACAAATGCATTTAAATACATGGGTGCACATGTTATATATTGTTTGATGAGGTCTGGGAAGGCACTTTCATGGTATGGTAACTTTAATTCTTCTGTTTTATGTTTTGAAAAGTGATTTAATGTTATGCTCATGGAGGAAAACTGAGCTCCAAGAGTACCTTATTCTGAAGCCAAGAATGTCAGATTAGTACATGGAGTGTGTGTGTCACTACTTTTTTCTTTATCCAATCCATCTGGTCTTTACACAAGAAATATTAAAAAAAAAAAAGTGGCCCTGCATGCTAAACTCTGTAGCCTTGCTGGATGATACGATGGGTTGAAGCTAAACTCTTTCTCTTGGTCTTTACCCAAAGTTAAGCATTCATGAGACCCCACACTGTGTGTGGTATTGGGTCAGGCTACTGATACTCAGTTTGAATATTTAGTGAAGAAACAACTTGGTACAGTGGCAAGAGCTCTTTACTTTCAAAGATGTGAAGTTATCTTTGTTGCTTCAAGTTATTATGTTTCAGATATTGGTCAACACACCTAACCTTGCCTAATATAAAATAATATCTTTTGCATCATGCAAAACAAACTTTTAAACTCATTGAGAAAAACATACAAAACTGATTTCAAGAGTTAATACATCTCTGAGAAGATGAGGAGGGAGCTGTGTGCCAAAGGAGGTGGACGACCTTGAGAAGTTGCAAGGGCAGAGGGACTACCTGCCTGCTTAGGGCCCTGAGGAATGCCAGCCCTGACCCTCTTCACTTTATCTCAGTGAGATTTATTTTGGCTTCTGAACTTCAGAACTGTATGATAATAAATATCTGTTGCTTCCCCCCCCCCCCACCCCAGCTTGAACTCAGGGACACTCAAACACTGAGCTACATCCCCAGCCCTATTTTGTATTTTACTTAGAGACAGGCTCTCACTGAGTTGCTTAGCAACCTTGCTGTTGCTGAGGCTGGCTTTGAACCCATGATCCTCCTGCCTCAGCCTCCCTGAGCTGCTGGGATTACAGGCATGTGCCACCAAGCCCCGCAATATCCATTGTTTTAATATGCTAAATGTATGGTTTAGCAATTTATTTATTGCTGCAACAGAAATATGAGACAAGTACCTCACTTTATAAGATAAGCTAATTATTTGAAGGGTTGTCATTTGCTTCTTAGCTAAACTTAAATTGTTCTATAATAGTGCTGTTTAATATACAAAATAAATAAGTTACAAATTAACTTTTATTATTTTAAAAATATTGTTTTGCTCAACCATCCAGGCAGGAACGACAATCTTATATGACTTCTTAGGGGTACTTTAGAAATGTTGCCTTTCTGTCTACCCTACTCTTGAAGCCCAATGTTGGTTCCGTAAATCTGATCTTTCTCTTGTCTAAAATTAACCTATATTGACCCATCTTTCTTAGATGGTTCATATAGCATTTGAAGTGATTTTGTGGAACTGGGCTTTTAAAAACACTTTTAATTTGATATAATTTCTATTTTAAAAGGGTGAATTTTCTTCTCTGGTATCAGTATAATATTAATGTTTACATTTAAAATTAAATTTCAGATTATACATAAGAAAAATTAGCAAAAACGCACAAATATATTTGTTTTAGTAAGAAGCAGAGTAAACAACAAAGTATTTGGAAATATGCATAGGTGTAGCACATAAAAGTCTAAATATATTCTGCAATTTCTGCTCTGAATCCATGTTTTTCTTTTAGCTCTTTGATGTGGAATTCCTTTACCCAGTTTGGATTATTAGTACAAAGAATGTACTGTTGGGAAAATGAAACAGACATTAAGAATAAATTTTACTTATTGAAAAATTTGTAACTGCTTTCCAAAGATAAATATGACAGTCATTTGGCAAGCATGCACCAAAACTCATGATTAAGCCTGAGAAAATTTCCGGACATCTAACAGAGTAGTTGGCGGTGTGCACACTCCATCAGATGGGTGTGAGAAAATGTTATTGAATCATACTGACACAGAGAGCCGTCTCATGTTCAGTATCAAGCATAGCCAGATCCGTGAAGAACCTCTGACTTAACCTTATATATTCTTTAAGATGAAATGTGAATGGGGTAAATGGCTTGGGAATTTCACTTAAGAAATGCATAGGAAAGGGGCTGGGGTTGTAGCTCAGTGGTAGAGCACTTGCCTAGCAGTGTGAGGCCCTGGGTTCGATCCTCAGCACCACATAAAGATAAATAAATAAAATAAAGTTATTGTATTCATCTACAACTACAAAAAATATTTAAAAAGAAAAAAATGCATAGGAAAGTCATGGTTTTTTCACTGGTATACTGAGAGATACACACAAATACTGGAAAGTGTTGATGAATCCAATGTTTTAAAAGTCTATAATTTAAAAAAAAATAAATGGCTTTTAAATTTAAAACAGACAAAAGTTTTAAAAATAAAAGCCCAGTCTTGGAAAGCATAAGCACCATCTTAGCACCACCTCATTTGTAGTGGAATTATGCTAGGAATTATTTCATCCTGTGATCCACAATCATACATTCATAATCGTAATTTCAAGTTGTCTACTGGGGGCTCTTATTTTAAGTTCTTTTTAACCGAAATTTATGAAAGCAGTTGTACGGTCCTCTCTAATCTGTGGAGGTCACACAAGACAGGCTTTCAGTGTGATGCAAGTTCCAGAGAAGAAGTCATCTGTCCAACTTTGAAAAGTGGTAGAAACGTTTGCCACTGCTAGACCTGCACAGCTTTATTTTCCATAAAGTGTGCATGTTATCTGTGAGCCACCTGGAAGCTATGCTAAAGGTGTTCGTATTTATATATTGAAAAAGGGTTTGGTGGAGCTCTATACTTCTAGTACAACTAATATTAACTTCATTTTTTTGGCTTAAGGTATTAAGGAATATTTTGACTCTTTATTTGGCACTATTAAGTTGGATTATATTGTATATTAAACTAGTTTGTCATCTTGTTTACAAAACTTTGAGGAGAACATAAATGTTAAAAAATGCTGGAAAATTCAACCGGTGTCAGGTTTTCATACAAATAGGTACTAAGTAGTATAGATGTCATATATATAATATATATTTTATTTATATGATAATATTTACAATATTATATATAATATATATAATATAATATATATGCACTTATATTTTATATATGTAAATGTACTTAAGCTGTTAAACTCAAATATTTATGCCTCAAAATTTGTACAGTGGTGAGAAATTTCAGGAATACTTTAAAACAGATTTTTAAAAAATTTGGCACTCCAAGTGCTAAATTAGAGTAGTAAATAATGTATCCACCAAGAAATTTTAAATTGGGCATAAATTTGTACTCTGCAGGAAAAGTACTATAAAGTGTTCAAGATGATCCAGAAAACAGGAATTCTATTTTCCTAAGATTCATTACAAATGATAAATTGACACCTTTAAAATGGTTTGTAGACTTTGGAATCTCTCTTTATTCCTTAATTTGTATTCCAGATAGATCAGACTGGTTACTTTCTGTCTCCAACTTATAAGGTTATTATTTGCATGTAATTTGGCATTTCTTTTTTTAAAATATATATTTATTTTTCAGGTGTAGATGGACACAGCACAATGCCTTTATTTTTATGTGGTGCTGAGGATCAAACCCGGGTCCTGCCAGTGCTAGGCGAGCACGCTACCGCTGAGCCACAATCCCAGCCCAAATTTGGCATTTCTTAAAGCATAGAAAACATAGGAATATCATCACAAGGAAAAATTATTCTGAAATAGCGCTTTTTTTTTTTTTGGTACCAGGAATTGAACTCAGGGGCACTCAACCACTGAGCCACACCCCCCCAGTCCTAGTTTGTATTTTATTTAGAGACAGGGTCTTTCTGAGTTGTTCAACTCCTCCTTAGGTTCCTGAGGCTGGCTTTGAACTCCTGATACTTCTGCCTCAGCCTCTCCAGCGCTGGGATTACAGGCATGCGCCATTGTGCCCGGGTGAAATAGCTTACTTTAAAAGAAATGGAGTTAATTTTTAATCAGTGAACATTATCAAAAGCATTATTCTTGTCACAATTTTTTTTAAGATAATTTCTGTTGTAAACCTTGGCCAGTGTTGATTTGAAGCAGTGATGCCCCAGGAACAGGGAGCCAGGAGAAAGAAGAGATAGAATAAAAAATGAATAGAAAAGTCATAAAAGGTGAGGCTCATTGTATGAATCCCATGATAATTCTAATGATAAAGGTAATTTCTATGAATAATCCAAGTAATTTATAATCTCATTATGACTCTCGGAATCCAAAATAGGCATGTTTTACTGTGTTTATGGTTATTTTATAATACCATGCTTTTGGAAAGGAAAATATATAAGCTTTAAATAATTATCAAATTTATTTTACATTCTTTCGTTGACTATGGAATTTTTTCTGCCTTTATACAATTCCAAAATCTCTCATTTGCAACAATAAGCATAGACTCTAATTTTCCATGCAGTTTGCCACAGTGTAAAGATAGATTTTAAGTACAACATTTAACCAGGAGCAGAGCCTGAGCCGCCTTGCAGTCGTGTCTGGGGCCATTCACTATCACGGTTCCTGTCTGCTGTCAAACCTGCTGTCTTCACGTTTTGCAGTCAGTGTTCTCTTGCACAGCATCCCCAGAATACATTATTTTTGTGTTTTCAATCCAAACAAAATTATATGCTTTTAGACTAGTCACATGTGTGTGTTTGGCAGGCCACACTTTAGAATATAATGTGCTGTTTTCTCATAGATCAGAAACCGATTCTTCCTTTTCTCCTTTAGTCAGAGTATAAGGCCACAATTGCAATCATTGCTTTTAGGCTTTTGCTTTGAATCTGTATTACTCTGTTCTCTCACTGCAACGGCTTTTGCTATTGTTGTGCATGCATGAGAGGACCTCTCCTTCTTAAGAAAAACAAATATGGGAAAGGTTTCATTAGAATGCATTTTCTGTAGGTTAAGGGGAAGCAATAACTGTAAATTAAAAAAAAAAATCCCTTTGGATACTCTTTTGTTCTGCCATGGTGATCTAACTTCTGCCAAAAAAGCTTTCCTTTCTGTTCCACTTCATTCTTCAGAAAATACATAAAATGTCACTTGGGAGAGACTTAACCAAGTAAATAGAGACATTTTGGATCAAAATACACTATGTGTTGCTTTTAAAGACTTAGCTAAAATTCGTGATGAATTTATTTCTTGTTTTTGGTTACTAGCAATGTCCCAGGATGGCAGAAGCCACTATCACAGAGGACCCCCACTGTAGACATTCCTGTGAGACTTGGGCCTCTGGAACATCTGGGGTAGTAGGATTATGGGTCCCATCAGCAGTCAAGCAGAAGCTTCTACCTGGAGGGAGAGAAGCTGGGGAAGGGGTACCAGGGAGGGAGGGAGGTGTGCCCCTGCATAACAACCAGATGGCCTAGAGCTGAACACGCAGGGGAGGTCCTGCAAGGAAGGCAGCTCCAGGAGGCTGCAGCAAGACACATGGAGATCAGAATGACAGTTGGAGGAGCTGATAGCATTTCTTTTGAGCTGTGATGAGGCCATTGAAGGAACTCAAAGGATGATGTCAGCATCAGCAGACTAATGGTGATGTGATCTGATAAGAGATACTTTAGCATAAAAATATCCAAAATGGATATCATTGTGCTGCAGTGAAAATGGATAATGCTTTGAAGCTGTAGATTTTTGACAAGGTGAGGTGGGGGCTTCTGTTACATGAAATTCAGAACCCTATTGTGAGTAATTTTTTTCCTTATGTTCTCCTGTTTTTTAAAAGACACTATTTATCTTTCAAAACAGATAAAATATACTAAAAAAAATGAAATGTGACAATAGTCCAGTAGCAGTACTAGTGACTCCTACATGTAGTACTAAGAGAAACTATTGCCTTACCTTGGAGAGAGCTGCTGTGTGGGCCAATCTGCAGGTGAAGTTCTATTCAGCAGTGAAAAGAAAGCAGTCCTATTGAATACAAGCTGTCTCTGTCCCATTGACAAACAAGGATATTGAGTCAAAGGCCGTTTGTGTCACCTGTCCAAGAGTTTTTCTCCAAAATGCAGGAGAGTCAGGATGAGAACAAATATACTCAAGATCCCACCATCTTATACATTAAGCTCCTCTTGGCCAGAAATATAATCTTTAGTAATATTGGATGGACATTGCATTTAATATTCCTATCCGCATCTTATTTATTTGATTATGTACAATATTAAAATATTTGCAGTAATCATGGTAGCCTGAGAATTGAGAATTTTTTTAAAATGCAGAAATAAGTACAAGAAACCAAAGTCAGTAGCATTAAAATGTTTTCTCTTACATCAAAGACCTTGTGCCACAATTACTGGCAAATACTTATGCAGTCATCTTAAATAAATCACAGAGGCTGAACGTGTATATATAGGGAAAACAATTACTTAAATGAATCCACAGAGATGTTGAATATCTCCACCTCAAGCAGGTCATCTTTGCTTGAGAAAACTCTTTGGAATAGGAAATACTATTTTAAGTTCAAGGACTGAAGGATTAAACCAAACTCATTTTTATTTAGTCAGATGTGAAAAAAATACAGAGTTAATTGGTGGGAAAGATCGGACTGTACCAGAATCCAATTATGGACTCTTCAAAATACTAGTGAAATAAAAGTTAATGAGACATTTTAAGGACATTAGAATTTTATGATACTGATTTGTTTTGAAAAATGGCAAGGATAAACTTAAATTTAATACGATGAATTAAATTCTCTGTGTTCATTTTGGAATTTCAACAGAAAGAAAATGTAATTAAATATGTGTGTGTATGTTTCCAATTATGAATTTCTTTTGTTCTTTTCTCTCTTTATATTGATCTTGATCTAATAATTATCAGAAAAGTGTGGTCAGTTTTATTATTATGTCCTCTGAATTATAGTAAATGTGTAGGGATGGATTACTCCAGTCAGCTCTAATTCAAACATGATGAACAGATGCCATCATGTAATTACAACCATGAATCTACATTATTTTAATAAGTACTATAATAGGGAGTGAATTGGTTTGGCATCACTATAAAGTGCTTATTAAAATGTGCTTTTCTTCCCTTACAAATAAAGTTAATACACATTAATTTTAATATTATAGTAATTAACTTGAGTATTATAAAGTTACTTAATTGTATAGTCTTTAGAAAATATTATGTAGTCTTTTTAATGGACATAGGCTTAATTTTATAAGTAAATGGCTATAATAAATCAGTTATTAAGTTATTCAGTTCTTAAATAGATGGGTCATAAGAAGATGGATTATGATCTGTAACTATATAAAAGCAAATGAAAGAAGAGAGGAATTACTATCATGCACATAAAATATCATCTATAATTATTTACACCAGAAAAAATATCTGAGAATAAAAACAACAAAAACTGGTAACCATAAAACTGTATTAATTTGAAAATTCAAGTATTAGCAATTATTTTTAAAAAATGTTACTTATTATATTTCCAATATAGCTATATTAGACAAAGTAATAGGTACACATGTTTTTAAAATGATATGCTTTTACAAATTACTTTGTAATTTGGTATATATATGGAAAATTTATTTTTATTCCTTTACAAAGCTTTGAAATGATTTTTTAGTGTTATCAATTCAGGTATACATCTTCATTTGTGGGAGATAGTCACAACTAGTAATACACCTTGAACATATCCCAAAAATCTAGCACTAAATTGACAAATATATACCAAAAAGCAATTGAAAAAAATAAACACAGTTTTGTAGTGTAAATTATATGTTTTAAATTTGTATGTATATTCGTGTCGTCCATTAGACTACAGAAGTTTCAACAACAAGGGCCACATCTTATTTATAATATTTTATTCTTAGAGCTTATCACAATGTTTCCCATGGTAGGAAATTAATTTTTGTATTAGGTAGATATGCTTCTGACTGTAATCAACAGGAAACTCAAGGATCATAGCTTAAATCAATATAGGTAATCCTTTTCATCTGACAAAGAAACTGGAGGTATGCATTCTAGGCTTTAAGCAGCATCTCAGTCATGAAATGTCTCTCTTCACCTGTCTTGTTCTCAACTTACATGTTATGAGAGGGACTTCACCTTGCTTTTCCAAACCATATCCTAGTTCAGGTAGGAAGAAAGCAGAGCAGTGAGAGCTTTTCATATTGATGCTCTCTTCTGAGCAGAGCTTACCTGCCTGTCTTCCCCAGGTGGAGATCATTAGGGAAGAAGGAGACTCGTCATGGTTTGTCCTCTGGGGTTGCCATAAGGATTTCTGCACACAGAGTAGAATAGAGACTTCATTCAACTTCAACAAATTGGGTTTAGTTAGCAGGAGCCAAGGAGACGATTGTGTAGTTTAGTAGACAACAAATATTCCAGTTTTTTAATTTTGTGATGGACAGTGTTGCAATTACAAATGCATGAATTCTTCTATAATTTTGGTTATACTGGGAGAGAAAGTATGCAATACTGAAAAGATGCTTTGTTTTCCAATTCGTTTTCTCAGTATAGGGCTTGATCTAACCATGACAATGGAAATTCAAATGTGTGCTTGTGTCCTTTCCTAGGCCTTGAGAGACAAATATGAACCTCGATTCCATTCATCGATTAATTGAGGAAACTCAAATCTTCCAGATGCAACAGTCGTCCATCAAGCCATGCTGTGACAAGGAAGCTCCTAGCCCCTGCCCTAGGGACACCTGCGGGTCCTGCTTGCCACCTTGTGGGCCATCCTCTCCTGCAGCCTGTGACTTCAGTGCTCATCCCTTCAACGCCAACAAATGGGATATCTGTGAGGAACTCCGCAGGCGGGAACTCGAGGAAGTCAAGGCCAGGGCGGCTCAGATGGAAAAGACCATGCGCTGGTGGTCGGACTGCACTGCCAACTGGAGAGAAAAATGGAGTAAAGTTCGAGCCGAGAGGAACAGTGCCAGGGAGGAAGGAAGGCAACTCAGAATAAAACTAGAGATGGCCACCAAGGAGCTGAGCGCACTGAAAAAGAAGCAAAGTCTGTCACTTCAAAAGGAGGTGGCAGAAGCCACAGTAACCCAGGACCTGGAGCTTCCTGGCTTTGAAGGGTCCCACCACCAGAAAGACCAGCTTCAAACTAGTTCACCAATGTGTGGCTTCATGGGTTTGGAGAAAAGACAACTTGTTGAGGAGGAGAACACAAAAAGTAAGGTAAGAAAAAATCCGCTCAGGAACCCAGACATCTCCGCACTTTGAACCTTGTTCAGACCCCTGGGGCAAAGGAGAGGAACAGACCCACCAGCGCCTCTCCCTGGGCCAGCAGGGCCACAATCTGGGTGGGCCATGGGACACTGATTCCCTCTTCCACAGATCTAGGGGAGAGAAGTCCAAGACTAAGGTGTCTGCAGGATTCCCTTCTCCTGAGGCCTCTCTCCTTGGCTTGTAGGGTCTTCTCCCTGTGTCTTCACCTCATCTCTTCTCTGTGTCCAGATTCCCTCTTCCTACAGGGACAGCATCACTGATTCCTCTCCAATGCCCCCTTTTAACTTGATCACTGCTTCAAAGACCCGATCTCCAAATACAGCCCTGCTCTGAGCTATCAGGGATGGGTATGGAGTTTTCAGGAACAGGATTAATCATATTGTGAATTTACTAACATAGCAAAAAAATGGTGCAGCATTTAAAAAATGTGAACAGAAAATATTTGGAGAGATTTCTCTCCATTCACCCTAAGTGTGTCAATAATCATACATTATTAGAGGAGATTGTTGCTTAAGGCTTTAGACTAGCCTTGCTACTTGGAAAAAGATAACTTTGGGCAAATATAAAGAATACATCCCATGATTCATACTTGGAATTTCTAGAGTTGTTTGCATCTTGAGATTTATGGGAATTCTGCATAAAATAAAGTTTCTAAAAAATGTGTTTTAATAGTTCATACATTCATTTATAGATAATCTCCTCCCCTTTTTATGATCTGGTAAGTGCTTAGGGACATACTTAGGGAAATTTTAGAAACTCATGAAAGCTTGGTCCATAAAATCATATTGTTACCCCATCTTTGAAATTCCATCTCTAAAAACCTGTTGGTCAACATCTTGCAGCTTTAGAATTTATCTAAAATCTTAAGTTTTTTATACTGTTTGCAATTTATGTTAGATATAGTCTATATCCCATTGCAAATGAAGAATTTCAACAGACTGAAGTAACATGATTATTTCTACTGGTTTGGTCTTCTAATTGCTTTTGCTTACCTTGACAAGGCAGGCTGCTAGTATCTTTATGTACATCTTCCTAGGAATGGGAATTGTTCTCCAAATTCAATTTTGTTAATATATAAATTTGGAAATAGAGATTGGCTACAGGAATGTAGTCAATATAATGTGCCATAAATCCACAAAATATTTCTTTATTAATAGAAGTCACTAGACTGTATTTGAGAAAATGGAAGATTTTCTGTACACATATTATGCTGGGAAATTCTTAAATTCTTACACTTTCATTTGGAATATCTTTGTGTCATTAGTGTCAAGAACAAATAATACATAGATGTATTTATTCAAAGTTTTATTTTGGAAAAAATACATAAAATGCCTTGTGATTGCAAGAAAATAAATGTTTTCTATTGAAGAAATTTCACTTGGTTTCTTTACTTTGACAAGTTTCACTGCTAGCTCTGAACACACAAGAAGAAAACCTGTGAACATAGAACTTAGGTGAACACTTTACTTAACCAATGATTTTTTTTTCTTAGACCTTAAAAATGAAATACAGGACTCATTTTATTGTTTTTAAAGTATTGTAAATAATTGCAATATTAATTATGAAGACAATTAAGACATGGATAATACTAGGTAACTTGGTGTTCATATAGTATTTTAAAAAGAAAATACTACAAATCAAGTATCATTGAAAGTTTAATTGCACTTAGCTTTCTTCTATTTAATTCTCATAAGTCAGGTCAAATTTAAATTATAAACAAATATCCACAACATGAGTTCAACGGAGTTTTGGAATTATTACACAGGATTTTTGGTTCAGTGTGCTGTCCTGGTAATTGATGCCCATGTTTATTAAAATGTCTTAATTTCTATGTGAGATCTGACTAGTGAACTAAAATTAAACAAACATGCATATTAAAACATTCAGGACCTTCCTGAAAATTCATTCTTTCTATCCCATCCTTCAAAAAAATGTTTTAAAAAATCATTTTTTTTTTTACTTTGAAACTCTCAAGGGCCTTGTGACAAAATAAGTTTTAAAAAAGAATTAATCGGTTTACTAAAAACTCTACATCTATTCAAATTTACCCAGGTTTATTTTTAGTTGTGATTAGGAAAAGAAGACAAACTGCAAGTTAAAGTGGACCCCTGGATAAATTGTTTTATAATAATGTTAGAATACAGACAGAAATAAGTTTGAAGGAGAATGTGATTTTGTTGGGTCACACAATATGACCCTTAGGGAATGATAATGAAATGCAAATATAGATTTGATGTTTATCACAACATTTATTTTACTTTGAGAATGTTTTGCTTATGAGTTTTCTCCTGAGTCTAAATATTCAACACAATAATTGGATTATGTTTTCCTTTTCTCAGGAAGAATGTGTGGTTCTGGATTCATTAAGATTAAATGAGGAGATGAAACCAAATCCAGAGAGCACTGATTTGTTCAGGAAGGGTGGTTTTGGAATCTGTGCCCTGAAGCCTGGGCTGAGTATGCCAGCAGGGAACCTGTCCCCCCAGAATGCAGTGACTAAAGTCTCAGCCTGGCAGCTGCCTTTGGAAGACTTCCAAGAAATCCTGTGGAAGGAGAGAGAGTAAGTGCTCATCTTTGTCTCCCTGAACAGAATTCCTTCAGTCTGATAAGCTGGTCATTTGATGATGCATTTGACCTACGTGGAGACACAAGTTGTAAGATCTATGCCCAGCATGTGTGAGGCCCTGGGTTCAATCCCCAGGGATTGGAAAAAAAAAAAAGTGTACGATTTGAAAAGATGAGCTACACACACACACACTTTTAATTTTGAAAAGTAACTCATAACTTGTTAATCCTTACCATTCTTTTAAGATGACTTTTACCATTAACATGTTATCATCTCTCATTAGGCTAATGGTAAATGTATTTGGATTTTTAATGTAGACTTTCAAAATACTGTATATTCTCCATGTTTTATAGCTTTATTAGACTTTAGTGAGTCAACAAAGATGAATAAATGTTAATATTATTAATGGACAAATCAGTTTTGTGACTCATTAATCACAGAAAGGAACCCTTACATGCTGTCCAAGGTGAAATAGAGGAAGCACGCTGGACTTGAGACTAGGTGACCTGGACCTCCTTCCTCCCTGGTTCTGACATGTTCTAGACAGAGATATTGGGCTACTGTTTCCCTTAAGGACACAAGGTGGCGCTACTATGCTGCTGCTATTCTTTAGTAACATATGTTCCTAATCCTGTTAGTTTGTTTTGTTTTGTTGATATTGGGGATTGATGGAATTTTTGATGCATTTTAAATATTGCTCAACCATTGAGCAATATTCTCAGCCCAATCTTGTATTTTATTAGAGACAGGGTCTCACTGAGTTGGTTAGGCCCTATGGTTGCTGAGGTGGGCTTTGAATTGATGGTCCCCCTGCCTCAGCCTCCTGAACCTCAGGGATTACATGTGTTCGGCAAAATCCTGGTTCTTAAAGCAATGCCTCCAAGTACTCCATCGATGCATCATAAGCATGGCTGGACAGCCCATCTCATCTTTTGGCTGGGATGGCTCAAATTTTCAGGTAGCTGGAAGGCTGGGAGTGGGATGTCTGAAGTTTGGATCACTCACAGTCCTGGAGGTTGGCCTTGGTTCTCATCAGGGGTCTCTGTTGTAGCACTCACCATAGGACTGCGTGGTTTCCTCCCAGCCCAGTGATTAGATTGCATGAGAGCATCTTAAGATCACCCAGAAAAGAGGTCGCATTTTAATGACGTGAAGTCAGGGAGTGTTTCTTCTGACAGTTTTGGTGGAGGCAGTCCCACTGGCCCACTCAGGCTCCAGGGTGAGGGCCCCTGGCAATGGGAGGAGTGTGGATTATTTCATGATCAGGGCAGGGAGGAGTTGGTCACGTGGGAGACACCTTTGTCCCATCCTCTTCTTCATGGCTCCCTTGTGAGGATTACACACAGATGGTGTCTGGGAAAGAGGCCAAAATGTGAAATACTCCGTGTGTGTGTGTGTGTGTGTGTGTGTGTGTGTGTTTGTGTATGTGTGTGTGTGTGTGTGTGTTTGTGTATGTGTGTGTGTGTGTGTGTGTGTGTTTCCTTCATGATTAGCTTAAAAGCATTACCATAATGTGGATGGAATCTTTGATGCATTTTAAAATATACCTACCAAATCTGAAAGTAATTATTTCTCCATCTCCTTAGTTAAAAGACTTTAAATGGGTAGAGCTAGAAAAAGAATAGGGATGTACACACACCCATAGATGATAAGTATATATTATATACTTCTATATATGTCACATATTTAAATAATCATATAATATCAACTTTTATAGATGATATAAGTATATAATATAAATATGATATGTTTGATATCTGGTTTATATTGACTCAAATAGTAATAAGCATGTGCACAAGCTTTGCAAATGTACTGCAGCTGTTTATCTGCCATTCCTTCTCCATCAGCCTGAAGTGTCTCACTATTCACTCTCCATTTTTCGAGCAATGCTAATTCCTTTTTTGCAGATTTTTTATCTGTGCTTCACAACATTTATAGATTGTGTTAAATTGTCATCTGTGTACTAATGTATACTTATTATTCTACCATCAAGTATAAATTCCTAATAGAGGAAAAAAAAACATTAGTAGAAAAAAGAACGCAACTGAGTATGATTTACACTTGTATGCATGTTAAAATCTCATCTGGCCCTTGAAGTCTCAGTGAAATTGGAGCCTCTTAGTTTTTATTTCTTGAAGGATTTAGCTCTCTGTAGTTACATACACTTCTCTCAAATCTGCCACAGTGTAATAGGAACAGTGTTCTGCATTTCTCCAGATAGAACCCTTTGCTAGTCTAGGATGCCGGTTTTAATGGTATTCATATGCTACCTTTATGCGTCCAGTCCTACACATCCACAAAACATATTTCTGACTTCCTTGTACTGAATTGTCAATCCCCAGAGGAAGTAAACTCTGGGTTCTCAGCTACTTCACCATGTAAACCTAGATATGCCAAAGAATGAAGCAGGGTGGGGGTCTGGCTCTGTCTTCCCACTGCCTCTTAGAAACAATTCCACAGGGGTCATGAGTCCTGGTGTGTGTGTCTGTCAATCAGCATTTGCATGGAACCCACAGGAGGCAACTGCAGTCTTTATACCACAAGAGAATGTTCCCAAGGATATAGTATTGCTAGCATTCTGTCTAATCTTATGACCCTTTCCTGGAATATCAATGAGTGGGTGGTTTCAGTAAAGAAGCTATGAATATAATTTTTCTGTGTTTCCATCTAGACTCTTGACTAGAAAAGAGGAACCAGCTGCAGAAATACAGGGAATCATTTCCACCCAAGTATGTCCCTCTCTAGAACCTCTCATCAAGTCCACTAAAATTATTATATTGTTCATATTCAGAACACTGCTTAGTTTTATGAACAATTTCCCAATATATGGAAACACTCTCTCTCTCTCTCTCTCTCTCTCTCTCTCTCTCTCTCTCTCTCTATATATATATATATATATATATATATATATATACACTTAAAGATATCTCAGGTACAAAATTTGGAATGAGGGTAGGAATCCTGATGTTCTTACAGACCTAGGTGGACCTACACATTAAGAGAGCAGAGTTTTGGCACTACCAAATCCTCTGTAAAGGAGGCCATGAGGTAAGCTACTTTGATGAAATGTCTAAGCATTTGAATCAGTCTTCCACTTCAACTAGACAGAGCACTCTGTCCCTTATAAATGCTTGCTTTGTGTCATTTAAGCTGAGCTTCAGTTCATCCTATTTTAGTTCCTTAATCTGTTTTTCTATATAAAAGTAGCATGCTTATGTTTTGCTTTGCTTCATTAAGTGTTGAAAATTTTTGGTAATAAAATGAGATTTAAAGTACCATTGAGAAAGCGTAGTGAGTTAAAAAGCTTTGAAGATTTATATATATATATATATATACACATATATATGTATATATATATAAATATATATAGTATATAATTAGAAAGATAAATATGACATTTCTATTTCCTACATATATGTACATCTATTACTCAACAAAATGCAAAAAGTAATATATATTGAATATATTTGCTGCTAGATACAAAACTAACATCTGGAGAGTGTTCAGGCAGCAGTCAGAGAAAGCTGTAGGGAGTGGGGTCTTCTTGGACCATTTCTGTGGCATGACAGTGCACTTGTCCCTGATTGCTTTACCTCCAAGCCTTGTTGTCTGAGTTAATGTGCTTAATTACATTTCCTATCTAATTAAATAAATTATACATGGCTTTGTTGGCAACTTAAGAACACCCATTGATAAAAATGTAATTATAAATAGCTGGTAATGTGATCACAAAATAACATCTATGTTGCTGGTGAAAGTATATTGGTAGTAACTTTTATTGTTAGCAGTTAAATACTAACTCTAAATTTTAGACTGTCATAAAAATAAATACATTTATGTTTTTCATGCTCAATTATTTTTATTTGGCAAAAATATTTTGAAACTAATGACTTATTAGGAAATACTGATTAGACATTTTTTTCAATGCAATTTTCCAGAGTGCAAAATTATTAGTATTCATTCCCAGATATTAATGTTTCAAGACTTCACTTCCAAGAAATGTTTTGAATAGTCTTCCTGTACAAATATCTAAATTTAATCTTCAACTACTGTGAGATCATGATAGATAATAATGTATTAAAGATCAGACAGAGGGGCTGGGGATGTGGCTCAAGCGGTAATGCGCTCGCCTGGCATGCGTGGGGCGCTGGGTTCAATCCTCAGCACCACATAAAATAAAATAAAGATGTTGTGTTCACCGAAAACTAAAAAAATAAATATTAAAAATTCTCTCTCTTAAAAAAATATGTAAAAAATCAGACATAAATATATCACATCTTTCCATAAAAGTAATCTTAGTTAGCATTTTACCTTTTAGAACCAATACATTTCATATATATCAATCTGATTTTTAAAAGTTCATAATGTCAAATAAAAGATGATCTATTTTTGTTGAGTCTTATGTTTTTAATTTTGTTCTTTTAAATAATGTGTACATGAAATAGGTAATATTTTTTAAGTAGATATGGGATTTTTTTCTTTGCTTCTTATAGTTCAAGTAGCATCACCTTGGCATTCATTTCAATTGTACATTTAGCTATAGAATTAATCATTTTTGAAAATCTCTCTGAAATGGAATAAATTCATTAGGATAAAATATTAAGGACTTGTAGGGTGCCCTCTGCTGCATAAATGTGGATGTGCAATATCCTCAATGTTTGCACCAAACCACACATTTTTAAAAAATAGGGCCACGCTAAAAATATTCAAGCACCACATGTTCATTTAATTATTTTTTTGTGAATTTCTTGCCTTCTCCTGTACATGATCAAAGTGTAGTGTTTTACTTATTACAAGTACTTGACTTTTTAAGAAAACTGATATATTGGATGTTTATTTAAGATGTATACTTACAAAGAAAAATAGTACTATACTGGATGTTTATTTAAGGTGCATTCGTACAGAGAAAAAATAGTACTATATTTGAAATGTTACTAATTTGCTTTATATAGAAAACATGTCATTATTAATTTTAATTTACTTTGGCCTGATTATATTCTGTTTAATTCATGGATTGGCTTTGGATATTTTGTCTAGGTCTAGATATAACCTAGATGTAGTTATATCTTTATATTTTATGTGACTGAAAGTATATGTGAAATAATATAATTATTTATATTATAAGTCCTCCAGCTAGTGTTTGAACCATCCTTACCTAACCAGAGTCCAGAGAGAGAGAGAAAGAGATAGAAAGACAGAAAGAGAGAGAGATGATCTTCTTCAACTAGGTAAAAACTCTGAAAGAAAAACAACTCCAATAATTTTGATAAAACAATATTAAGCAACGTGGGTCAACATTCATTCTCAGTGATCATATAATGTTTTTAATGCACATTATTTTGCCCAAAAAGTTTAACTTAATTTGAATTATTAAATTATCATTTGATTTAAATGCAATGTCAAAAGGTAACACTTGATTACTGAATATATAGGATTTTGAATTTGTGATTTAAATATTTAGAATTTATCAATTTTTTCAAGTATAATTTTCTTAGCATTCTATTTTTCAAATAACAAAATTAGTTTTAGGCAAAATATCAAAACATACTCCATTACACAAATGTAGTTAACTAAAATTTTTGATTAATTTTTTAGTAATTTTACATTTTGTCTACCATTTAAATTTTTCAAATATTGACAATATTCCAAATTTCTATTCATTCAAACCTAATAAATCAAAATTTAAAATTTTATGATGATTATCTTGAATGTCCCAACAAAGTTTCAAGCTTAGAACTACAATTTTTAGACTATTCAACTTAAATTCAAAGTGCTAGTCAATACCTGAAACTTTTAATATTCTAATATGCATTATCATCCCAAATTTAAAGTTTCCATGTGCCCAATAGGTATTGTATTTCCTAAAGTATTTCAATGATTTGTAGACATACTTTCTAACTCAACACAAAATAATATATTTGGTGATCTGAAAATTATTCCTGTACTTATTTTCTTCTCAACATCCCAAACACTATTTCTGTGTTTTTTTTTTTTTCTTCTCAACATCCCAAACACAGTCACTAATTGGGACAGAAGTAAACTTGGTAAGAAGCTTGGGTGTTGGCTGGCTGGGTTTGCTCATCAGAAATTGGAGCTGAGGCTATTAATGGGAAGCATAGATATTCATAGGCACAGTTTTGAAACCTAGACTTTTACACTGAACTTTCTCATTTGGTAGTTTTGTTTAGTGTATTTGCTGTGATAATAAGGACTGCAAATCAAAATTCTTATAAAAATTATGGTGGATTTTTTTCAACCTGAGTCCTTTGTAGTTAAACTATGCTGTAAATAAGTCTTTTATATCCTTGTGTGGCTTGATTCATGCAAATGCAATTATATAACTCTTTAATAGGCTCCTTATCCGTTTGATTGGATTAAACTAATATATTTATAGCTTGACACTATTTGAATTATTCTTACAGCATTGCTACTAGGAAAATTCATATTTCCTACAGATAGGTAAATGATGCTCAATTTTGATTCTACATGCATTTTCTACTTTATAAATACATTTCAAGATTTTCCTAATAGCACTTACCATCACTAAAATAAATCTGTGTGTGCTTATTAATTATAATTACAATAAGGCTGTAACTATCAAACACAAAAATCTCAGTGTTATATAACACTCAGAATTTATTTAGCTAGAGCTGAGCATGTGCGGTTTTCACTAGTTTTTTGCTGTTTCACATCTAATATCCCCTGTCTGAGCTTAGAGTTGAGGAATGAGGAAATCAACTCCATCATGAAATGAGGAAAAAGAAGGAGGATGTTTGAACAGAAATCTAATATCTCAGACAGGTGAGGACAGGGCAGCTGTAAAGGTCAACCTATGCTAATGACAATCACACATACAGCAATTATTTTCAGTGACTCACTCTAGTGGACATTGTGGGCAAGGAAAAAAAAATCAAAGGCTTAGGTGTTAAAAGACCAGATTTTATCCTACTTCTGTTTCTATTTCTACAAATGGAACATTAATCTAAATTATTTCCAGTAGTTTAAATAGAGATCACAGTGAAATTGCTTTGTTGAAACTAAATTGCAAATAATAAAAATATTTTCGATCCCCAATAAGTGACTCATTTTTAAACTTAGATGAGCTTCTTGGTGTTCTGTGTCATCTCAGAGGGATGCTTCATTCATATACGGTTACAAGAGAAAGATGTGTCAAAACCTCGATGAAATTAGAAACATGTATGTCCTTCTGTGGGTGGAAGTCATGGAAATGTGAGGAACTGACAGAAATGCACGGCAGCAAGCACAAGGGCAGTGTTGGCAAAGCCGAGTTTACTTTGTTGGATCTACAGTAAAGCTAATTGCCAGAATAACAAATTCAACCAAGTTTTAGTCAATATTTACACATTTTATACATTGAAAGCACATTTTCTCTCATAATGGCCATTAACAAGTAACAAAGATTAGGAAGAAAGAAAACACAAAAATTGATACATTCCTAAAATCATTTTCAAAATATGTCTATTTCACTTTCTTTTACTTAAATGTTTTAGGATGCGTGTTGCTCTGGAAAAGGAGGTAGAACGCCTGGAGTCAGCTCTGTCCCTGTGGAAATGGAAGTATGAGGAGTTGAAGGCCTCCAAGGAGGCCAACGTGCAAGAGGTATGTCCAGATTCAGAGGAGAGAGGGCAGCAGGTTGCCTGTCTCAGAATTGGTAACCCAGTGAACCCAGGGCAGAAGGCATGGCAGAGAGGACGGGGTGGCTAAAAGATGGAAATTCCTCTAAAGAAAACTATTTGAAACCACGTGTCAGTAGCTGACCTAGTCACACCCTGGCAGTAAGAGTCTTGTTCTGAATGGCACACTGTGCTGCATTTTTATGTTAATATTTCTGTTTCTTAGAACCCTCTGTTGTATATATTTGAGGTGTACATATAGACGGTGAGATGGTTCTTGATCAACATGATGGTCGGTACCCAGTACCCACTACAGACTCCTGGGAAGGGACTGCTCACGATGTATTTCCTACCATCCATCATAAACAACTAACTGCTCATATTCTTTAATGAAGCAGACTGAAATATCAATTTATCCCTAGTGGATTTAGGTTCTATTCATGGTGGCATTATAGTTATTCATGATCAACCATTTTTTCTTTCTAAAAAAATATTTTTTGTCTGTAGATAAACACAGTACCTTTATTTTATTTATTCATTTTTATGTGGTGCTGAGAATAGAACATAGTGCCTCACACGTGATAGGCAAGCACTCTATCACTGAGCTACAACCCCAGCACCCCCCAGTTGCCTTTTTACATTTCTTTGGCATTATTGCCTGTAGAATATTGTCATTGACCCTCTCATTTGAATGGTTTATTAATATCTAGTATTCAAAGACATGAAAAGAATGAAATCCTTCCTTTTGCAACAATGTGGGTGGAAATGGAGATCATTGTGTTAAGTGGAATAAGTCAGGCGCAGAAAGACATCCTCTGAGCAGCCTCACTTCAGAGTGAACATTAGAATACAGATGTCATACAAGTTGGGAGTAGAAAGGTGGTGACCACAGGCTGGGGCCAGGGAAAAAGGAGGCCTAGTGGAAGTCAAGCAGTGTGGGGTGACTGAGATGGGACTAAGGGGTTTGGGCTTGGTGTTTCACAGTAGGGTAATTATAGCAATGGTAATGTGTTTCAAAAATCTGGAAGAAAATACTTTGAATGTTTTGCCATAAAGAACTGGTAAATATTTGAGGAGATAGATATGTTCAGAACAATGCACACACGACAATGTATTCAATACACAATGTATTCATGTATTGAAACGACACACAGTGTCTCATAGATACATATACAATTTTTAAGTTTTAGGTATCAGTTAAAAATAAATTTAATAAAACAAAAAGAAAGTTGGGCAAGGTGATGCACACCTGTAATGCCAGCAACCTGGGAGGCTGAGTCAGGAGGATCGCAAGTTCAGAGACAGCCTCAGAACTTAGTGAGGTCCTAAGGAACTTAGCAAGACCCTGTGTCAAAAAAATAAAAAATAAAAATAAGATAAAATGAAAAGAGCTGGGGATGTTGCTCAGTGTTAAAGTGTCTCTGGGTTCAATCCTTTACTCTACCCCCCAAAAAAATTAAAAAGGAAAGTAATTGTACATATTCTGTGTTCATTGTATCAGGTTAGTGTTCGGGAAAGAAAAATGAGCAAATCAAAGGAAAGAAAATAATGAGCAAGAATACTGACAACTAAATCCTTTCAAGTAGGTTAACATTTAGCAGGTGCATGTGAAATATGCAGATATCGTATACATGCACATACACTTACACGAATATATGAACTGGTGATATTTATATATGCACAAGTACCTAACTGAACCTGGAGACTCTGGGTACAAACATTTGCAATTAATTAGTTTACTTTTACTGGAAGAATAGTTTACAATATGAAAAATCATGTTATTCTTAAATACATGTATATGCTATATATGCTAATGGATTCTAAATTTGACTAAGAAAACTAATATGTGAGATAAAATTGGTCTGAAATCCAATTTTCAAAAAGGCCACATGCATGTACTATCTCTTGCCACTAGTGTGCAGTGCAGACTTGATAATGTCACTGAGTTTCATAAGCGTTTTTATTCAAGAAATTTAACACTAACATTGCAACTGGTTGGGGAAGAAGTCATGGTTTCAATTCGGTTTATAAAGAAATATGTATATTTTTAAATGTTTGATATTTTATATTCAAAGATGATTTTTGGTAGCAAGTCTGATAATGTTCACTCTAAACAAATCAACAAAAATATTTAGGTGAAAAAAATAAAACAAATATACAATTATAAAATATAAATTGCTTCTTTGTTTGATGTCCATACAGAATTACATATTAATACACATGTGATGCTTTTACAATATATAATAGTGGTAGGGTTTTCAGAATAGAAGAAAGCTCAACAAATGAATAAAGAATTTTTATTATAGATGAAGAAAATTTATAAACATAAATGGTTTGTTCTATTTATATGGGATTGACAAAAATCTCTTTTCACTTCCTAACAAGTAACTCATGTTATTCTTAGAATCTTTTTGTATGAATGTTGTATGCACATTTATTTTAATTTTTATATAATGATGAAATGTTTAAAAATATTCAAAACTGAATAAGAATACTTAGTAACATATAACTATATATCTTTTAATTCTTTTTAATAATGGATTATAACAGAAGAAGGATTTTATGGTATATTTTAAAATGGTATTGTCAGGTAAGTGTAAGGACAAAATATTCAAAGTCTAGATACAAGTTGATTGACATTCAGAAAAAGTGTGTCATGATGCATGAGTTGAAACTTTATATGTATTATTCTTTCTTACTCTCTGTCTCCTCAAAACTTTTGATAATTACCTTCACTTTCACTGTCTGGTTTTATGGTTCTATACATAAAACTGTTCAAATATAAGAGCAGTTCTTTTGTGGATACCAGAAACAGTTTAAAAGCAAATTCATGTCTGGTTGAGGACTGCTGATGGAAAGATTAGCAATTGTTAGAGCTGGAAACAGATGTGCTTGGTCGAGCTGGATTTTTAAAAATGTATTTAAAAGTCTGGTGTGCTTTAGTGAGAAATCATTCTTAAATCACTGACATTTAGAGAAGAGAAATGGTAAGAATTTAATTGTAAAATCTAAGTAAGTATTTAAAATGCAACCAAGACAATGAGCAATAGAGGTAATTATATCCAAAATGCTGTTCCTGTGTTGAATTTAATACTTATTCAGCTCTTTCCTTGCAAGTCTATACATATTGATTTGGAATTAGATTACGAATTCTAAGTGTGCTGAAATGATCATTCCTATGAAATCTTATGGTCTAGAGGATCAAATATTCATGCATGAAACATTGATTACAAATAACTGTGACAACTCATTTAAAGAATCAATGACTCTTATTCTTTCCATAATGGAAGCAATCCTTTGACATATATGAGAATACTGCTAACATTTTAAATCGTCTCAATCTAAAAACCTGAAAGTTTAAATTTTTCTTGAAAATACTGTGCTTCTACCTCTTATTCTTTTATGGATTGTATTAAATAAAATATAAAATATTCTATCATTTTATGATCATAAAATATGTCTAATAGTTTATAATTTGCAATGCTCTTCATTAAATGTTTTTGAATGATTATGTTCAGAGGCAAAGGCATCTCTTGCTACCCCGATTGTACTTACAGCCTGCATCAGAGTCTTACCTCTGACATTTCAAACACCTTTCTGATGTGGTGGAAATAGGTTAGAATTGCTAGCTGCACAAGCTAAAATTTTACACTTACATTTTTAAAAGATATGCCATGGGGAAGCTGTTCTACGCCTACCAAGTAAAGGTCCTTGAAGATTCTTATTAGAAATAGGCATCTGGAGAACTATTAGCACAGTTGTAAGAGCCAAGCTAATTTGGAAACATTGTCTCATTGCTATTCTTGGGACTTAAGAAATAATTCCATAGAAGTGAGTGAAAACATTAATGTGTCTCTTCAATTCTCCCTCCAAACTACATCTGGCACCGACCCTTTCCATTCCTGCCCCATCCCCATCAGAGCTAGCACGATCTCTTGCTTGGTGTCTCCGTCCAGGTCTCCTCACCACCACACCTGATCTACTTGATCCCTTTTCCATCCACCAACCAAGGAGACATTTCCAAAGCTTTACATTTGTTTGAAACATTCCAAGACCTCCCTTGCACTTAAAGTAAGCACTGTCTTCCAAGAACTCTGGGAGACCAGGAAATGCAAATTCACCTGGCCAAACCACCTTGAGACATTTGATGGATGCCCAGTGATGACACCACTCATTTCTACCTTAACTGCTGAGCAGTGACACAATTTTAGCTAATAGTATCCAACAGACTTTTTTTTTTTTTTTTTTAAGTAAGTACCATCCCTCTGACTCCTGTTTGGAGGGCAGTCTTCTTCCACTCTGCCACTCTGTGGTCCTCTGGGTTCTCAGAGGCCACATAGCTGGATGATAGGCACCAGGATAAAAATTAGGAAAAAGGAAAGAGGTCAAGTGGGAATGATTTAGATGGGCCACGCTTCGGAGTAGAGCACATGATTTCCTCTTCCCAACTCACAGGTGCGTTACTCAGTGGACGAACCACACCGAATTCTATGTTGAGAAATACGTTCAAATGTTTTACCCAAAAGGAGAAAGAAAATAGATTAGATAAGAATCTAACTAGTGTCCCATTTGGGGTCAACATGTTATCTAATACAGCGATACTTATTAATATGACATCTTATTAATAAATGCGTTGGCTAAAATACTGCTTTCATTGTAATTGATAAATGATGAAGAATTCAGCTTATATTTAAGAGAACGTGGGCTTCCTAATTCTGAACCCTCATATTAAGAGCTTGCCTTACATCCATGCAGCTGTTTTTACCCCAGGGGACCCTGTCACTTCATGGCCTGTGTTCTGGAGAAAGATTGCAGGGTGTGTGCTTCCCACATACATCTCTTTCCCAGGGAAATGGGTGGTGGTGGGGGAGAACAGAGCTGCACATCTCCAGGTTCCCCTTTAAACTCACCAACCAGATGATCTCTCATCCACTGGGGAGGTGAGTGGAGTCTTGGGGGGCAGCTGGGCATCTACAGGGGTGATGGCCCCAGTGGTTACAGGTCAGCAGTGCCTCTGCTCTTCTTCATCTTCTCCCTGGCCATGTGAACCTCTAGCTACACTGGCATTCATTGCTTTCAACAGACAAACAGAAGGACTTGCTCAGTACCTGGGTCCACGCTGCCCAGTGGCTAGGTCCACCCACCCTTCTGTGTCCAGAACCCCATAGCAGCTTTCCCTGCTCCTACCTGCCAGGCACACCTTGCTGTGCACCTCAGTTTACACATCACTTCATTAGAGTCATTCTTTCCAACACCTGCTTCTTTTCCTGTTTACCCTCAATACAAGGTGGGAAATTTTGAAAGACCTCATCAGAACGAGTAGAGCTTTGTATTCATGTGCCTCAACCCGGTGTTGAGCACAAGTTCTTCAGTTTGTGGTGGATCTGAAATGAGTTGGACACCATCCTGGTATTTTTCTTGCTAGCTCTACTTGCGTCTGTTCTGTGCACCAGCTGTAGCTGCGGTGTGAGGAGACTAGTTGAAATCCTACACTTGTCTTTTATTAGCCTGATGATTCCACTGCTCTGCATCCCTAAGGATTTTAGATTTTCCAGGGCACTGGAATGAGTCTTTATCCCTGAAGTCCTATCCATCATGAAAATTTGTTCAGCCCGTTCTTTGTATGACATAAATTAGCTTATCAGGAAAAGAGTAAGGCAGATAAAACACCAAATTAGAATTCGGCAAATGCAGAAGAAAAATGAAGCATATGGGACCCACTTTGCTGACATAAGTACCTTCAAGACCTTTTTAAACAAATGTAATTAAGAATGATACAAGCACTAAATTACATAAGTCAGAATTAATTAAACTACTAGTGGATAATTTATAGGCATTGCCAAGGTAACCCTCAGAACACTGAGATGACTGAATATACTCTAAGATTATTATGAGACTCATCAAAGAAATTTAGCCTATTCCTAATCCATTTTACTTGTGGAAACATAAATTAAAAAGAAGATGAAAACAGATATTTTAACATTTATTTAACTTAAGCAATACTATCTTAAAACAATAGAAGGAAAGAAATCAGCTAATATTAAATTAAGATGTACATATTAGTAGTTTGAGAATAATGGTAATATTAGGCTAAAAGAAATAAGGACCAAGGTCTCTAAGAAAGTTACAAAGAAAGTTAATTTACCCTACACCTTGGTGATGTTTCACCCAGTATGGAGCAGAGAATTCATGAAATATTTTTATTTCTATTCCACTGGGTGGGCTATTTTGCAGTGGTCCTTGCCTCATAAATGCAAAGTCTCTTTTTTTTTTCTCTAAGAAAACCTTATGCAGGGACATTCTGTGTAGACTATTCCATAGATAAAGATCCACCTCGGTACACAGCATTAGTCTTTTTAACTGGAGGACCAGCTGTCCTGTTGAGAAGGAGATTGAACAAGGTCACCTGCCTTCTTCCCTTCTCCCTGAAGGTTTGCTCATCATCCCACCTTTTCCCCCATGTCCTGACATCAAATTTTTGATTGCATATATAGCTGGGTGAAAAATCAGATTGAATCAAAAATATGTTATCTCACTTTATAATGCTCTGACATACAGACATCTGAAATGATAAACTGAAAATTGTTCATTCTTTTCACATACATTGTATAACCTTCATTATTTTATAAACATCCCCTTTTAGACTTTTAAAATACATAATCTGAGGTCGAGGAACCAAAGTGGGAGTTCAGGATCTGTGGGGTTTTGAAGAGGCGTGTTTGTATGTAACGAGATAAAATTGCTTGCATGGGGAATATAATTGAAAAATGGGTAGTGCTCCTCCTTTTTGGAATTTCTGAACCAAATGCAACATAAATTATAATGCTCCCTATTATTCTACCCAAATTGAGCTTTGTGCTAATGTAGAGGTTAGAATTTTCTTTCTTTCTTTCTTTCTTTCTTTCTTTCTTTCTTTCTTTCTTTCTTTCTTTCTTTCTTTCTCTTTCTTTTTTTTTGCCTTTTACTCCATAGCTGTATACATTCTTTGAAAAATCATAATCATTTTCAAAAGGTATAAGCTCACCCAAAATCAAAATGTTGGATAACACAAATGAAAACAAACATGTAAAATAAATTTTATGTGGCTATTTCACTAGTGTATCCTGAAATAATGTGGTTTAGGCACTAAAGAATGTAAGAACAGCACAGGAATTGAACCACACAGAAAGCTGGATTCCTTTGGATGAGAGGAGATAATAGAAAAAAACACTCAGGGGATTGAAATACAACAAGAAAGCAACAACCAGAATGAAAACAAAAGAGGAAAAAAGAAGGTGCAAAAGCCAAGTCACCACTCAGTCTTGTGTGGAGCCCCTGCTCTGGGGGAGGGGAGTCCTGCCATCTCCACGCTCCTGCCAGCAGGCTATCTGGAGTTACAAACCCCATTTCTGGGTCTTGATCACTTTTAGTGACTCATTATCCCCCAATGCTACAGACTACTTCCTAGGTCACTGGTCACCCCTGGAGAGCACAATTTGATGCAGTGCAATCAGGATTGCGCTGGGGATAGCAGGACAAAACATGGCAAGTCACATCGAAGGACTGCCTTGTAGCTGCCCCATATGGGGTTGTGCCATCTGAACACCCATGGCGTCCCCAGCACCTCTCCTGGCTGGGTGCTTCCTAACTGGCACCCATAATTTACGAGCATTAAGAAATCACAGGCAGAAGGCTAAAAGAGCACTTAGCTAGCATTTTCCCACAGATCACACAGGAGGTTGAAAGACGCATAGCCTGCATCCTGTAAGAGAGGGGACCCTTTGAAATATACTTTAGAATGTATAATTGCCACTTGAGGCAAATTCCCTTTGCTATTAATATAGTACAGAAGTTATGATCAAAGCCAATTGGGATATGATTTTATATTTATATTACAACGTTGTCTAATGTGTACAAAATGAGGTTCTGGCAGAATCTTGTATGGTAGCTCTCCCATGTATAATCTGAATACCATACAAATATTTAAGATATTTTAATACAGTCATAATGAATTAGCAAAATTCATTAGATTCAGCTAGGAAGAATTTAAAAATTATAGATAGACTAACAGATATATCTTTATCTCCAGGTCTCTCTTTTAGAGATTTTTACTTAATCGATTACAGGGCTTCTTAGGGATCTATATTCTGAGATGCTCATTATTCTTCAGTGTATTCTCCTTTGAGACCTGCTGCTTTAAGTCACTATATTCCAAAGCTAGAAGAGAGCATGGAGATCCCAAAGACCAACTGTGATGTTTAATTCTGTGTGGCTGTTTGAGTGGACCACAGGATGCCCAAATACTTGGTCAATTATTTTCAGTGTGGTTGTGAACGTATTTTGGGTGAGATTAACATTTGAATCCAGAGACTAGGTATAGAAAATTACCCTCCCCAGAGTACTTATATCTCATCTAATAAATTAAAGGCCTAAATACAACAAAATTCTGACCTTCCCAACAGTGACTGGGAACACCTCCAGTCTGCCTTCTTTCTAGCTGGATGCTGGATTTTTCCTGACTTCATGGGTCTATGGCTGCTAAGTTGCAGATCTTGGGATTTAGCTTACATAATTCTTTCTGGGCATGTGTATACTTATGTATAAACACATGCACATACACACCCTCACACAAAAACCAACCTACACACATAAACATCTAATCAGTTTTCTCTGAAGAACCTGGCTAATCTATCCAACCCTCTCAAAAGAGTCATAATTTGGCCCAATTGATTCCCTGCAAGTTCCAGCTTCTTTACATTCAACAATTTTTCCTCTTCTACTAATTGTGTTATGGGGCCCCAAAGAAGTACGTGTGTTTCTATTTAATAACTTCAATTCTGAAATGAAATATATAATTTATTTAACTTACCCTGCATATTAATTTGTAAGTTGACTTACAATAATTTCGCATGTAGGGTAGAGAAAAGGATATGTTGATGAAAAGATATTTCATATTTTATTTATTTATTTAAATTAAGCTACATCTTATTATACAAAGAAGGGACATGATTTCTCATTTCAAAGGAAGACTTAGGAGATGCTGATGAAGTTTAAGATCAGGGCCCCTCTACTTGGACCTCTTCCAGGTTCTTGACATGGAATAGCTGTGGAAATGTTTGGGATCTTGCCAAGTCAGAGTTGAGTAGAAGCTACATGCAGTTTGTAGGCACTGGAATATACTTTTGGAATTGTTTCTCGTGTGTGTGTGTGTGTGTGTGTGTGTGTGTGTGTGTGTTGATGATATGGAAATTGTCTTGACAATGCAGCATAGCTTTAAATAAAAATTACCCAGAAAGTATTTTCCAAGACACCTATGATAGACAAACTTCCAGAAGTGAAAATGCTAAACAGTGAATAGACCTACATGGTAACACTGTGATCTTATTTAATCCCATTTAATTCACACACACATAAAAATGATCAACTGTTCTGGAAGAAAGGCTAAGGTTTCTCTATGAATAAAATATACTAGAAAGTCACTGCCATACTAAAAGTTTATCAAAGCATGTATTTATTTATTATTTATTTATTTATTTATTTATTTATTTATTTATTTATTCATTCATTCCTTCCTTCATTCAGTACAGGGGTTGAACCCAGAGATGCTTAACCACTGAGCTACAACTCCAGACCTTTTTATTTTTTTGAGAAGGGTCTCACTAGGTCGCTTAGAATCTTGGTAAATTATTTGGCTGTTCTAAAACTTGCAATCCTCCTGCTTCTGCCTCCCAAATTTCTGGGATTACAGGCATGAATTACCAGGATCAGCTCATCAAAGTATTTACAATTAAAAATCTAGGGTCATCACTTTGTGATTTTATGGTATTTGTAATCTTTGTGAGTTGTGCTTATCATTCTGAATAAATATTTACTTTCATCCCTAGTTCTTCTTTGTCCCCAAATTGTGAAGAAATCAGAGACCAGACTTCACGAAAGTCCTACTCCCTTTCTGCATGCCCCCTGTCTCCGCGAGGTGGCGCTCCTCCTCGCGGCGCTGGTACCTGCGTGCGCACAGATTGCTAGCGCGGCACCCAGGCAGGTCATCTGACCGGTTTGTCCCCTGTGGCATAATCGCCTTAAGGTTAGAAACACTCTTTCATCCTTCCGGGCTCCTCTGCTACCTCGGTGTCCGATTCCCACTTACAAATGGACTTACTGGGGGGTAGATGAACGCTGCAGGGCTGGAGCAGAAAGTTGCTGAGAGTCGGGACTGCCTTCTTTGCCCTATTTACCACGGTTCCGACAGGTTTTTGTTTTGACTTTCCACCACATAGCAAGCAGGTTTTTGCTGATTCTAGATGTCTGCACTGTTTACCCAAAAAGGCACAAAGCCCCAAAGAAGAAAAGTGATTTTGTCAGCTATTTGGTTGTGAGAAGTAAGCGCAAAGGTCAGACTCCTCTGGCAGCCAGAGACTCCAAGAACGCCATATGTCCATATGTCGGGGGAGAGCTCGGGAAGGCGTTAGCAAACTGTAAGTCACCGATGAGCGAGCAATCATCCGAGATGGAAAGTACGCGGTACCACGTGTGCAACTTCAGGCACCATTTCAGTTCTGAGTGTGAGAAGCAGAGTTCCCTGCGGAGCCCCACTCTGGATGTTAGATTATGACACACGTAAGAAGTGAGTGAGTGGGGTTTGGATTCTTCCTGAAACAGGGGCTCCAATCGGACAAAAGAAGCCCCAGGCCCTGCCAGGCTCAGTCTGCTGGATTAAGAGAGCTCCAAACAGAAGCTCTTTACAATTTCCAGTTAAATTGGAAGGCATAACTGCCCTAATCCTTTTGATTAAAGTGATCTTTCTTTGCTTTTTACGTATTTTAGCAGATTTATTGAAATGCAATTCACATACCATATAATTCATACATTTAAAGTATATAATGCAATAATTTTAATAGATTCACAGAATTGTATGACCTTCACCCTAATCAACTTCAGAGCATTTATATCAGCCTCCCAGGAACCTGGTAGCCACCTGCAGTCAGAACTCATTTTCCTGACCCCTGTGACCCCTGTGGCTTCTGTTGCCACAAACTCATTTCATGCTATAGATCTGCCTATTCTAGGCATTTCATGTAATAAAATTATGGACTGGCTTCTTTTACTTTATGTGATTTTCAAATGATTTCTGTAATCTGCTACATTATCACCATTTTTTTTGTTATAAACCAATAAAGAACATAAACATGCTGATTTTTAAAATAAAAACCTGATTTAGAAAAAATACACATGAGAAAGTTTAACATTATCTTTTCCAATAGAAAAATACTAACATTTAGGTGTTTGAGGCATGTCTGGGCCAAGAGGTAAATTTTTTCAATGTTATTTTCCTTAAATGAAAACTTCAATTTTGGCAAATTCTTGTTCACTATTTCCTGTTTGATAGAGACGTACTAAGTCAGAATCAAAGAAAAACTTCAATTTCTAAAGCCATGCAAGAATTGTAAGATATTCTCTTATTATGACTAAAGTTAGCGTTAATTTTTACTTGATGAAGTCTATGTGTTAGCTTTAGTAAATTATTTCAACCATGATTATTTCATTTGATTTAGTTTCACACTATTGTGATTATTTGCATCTTCAGGCAATATTTAATTAAGAATTAAATGACGTTAATTCTTTTAAAAGTCTGTTTATCTACAACTAAAGATCTAAAATGTGTTTTTTCCACCAATAACTTTGATATGAATAATTTCAACTTCTGTGTGAGCTGAAGGAATCAGGGCTGTGGAGGAGAAAGATGGATCTTAGATAATAATCTGTAAAGTTTTAAGTTTAAGAGCAATATATTATAAGGGAATCACTTTCAAGAAAATCTTGAAGATGCTTCCACATAGTATTTTACTAAAACCACAATAATGATTTGTTTTATATCTGCAATTCATAAAAATATTTATTATACATGATATAAAGAACTCCTGGATGCTGTATCTATATGTATGTATAGACACACATGTCATACATATATAAATGTGTTATATATATGAGTCAAAAGATATATATGTCAAACCTAAAAGTCAGTTAGTTTTAATGTAGTATAGTTTGTATGTAGTAATGTTTTGTTAAGTTATAACAGATTTCTATAATATTTTTAATTAAAACAATTTTTCTGAATTAAAGAACAAAGTGCATTATGCACTTTTGTGTAAAACTTTGAATTTTATATTGTTTCACGATGTTAATCATTTTTTCTACTACTAATTTATCAATAGACATCGTTTCAATCACTTTTGTAGCACATTGGAAGCTACTTAAACTGATATCTAGTCTGCTTTTCTTCTCTGATGGAAAGTAAAGTAAGTGGAGATCTGCAGAGTGTGAAATGCCCCAGTGTGTATGAGAGCTTTGTCAAGACCACACCTACAGCACAAGATTCCTGGTTCTTTTAAAGTATCTTTTCAACTACTCTGCTGTTTTTCTTTGATCAAAATGCTAGAAATTTCATTTGGAGCCTGTGACTAAGAAATTAAATTTACTTCTAGTGGTTTAGTGTATGAAGTCTTTAGAAATGAATAACTCATGAATTAAATAAAAAAGTCATGTTTCCAATTTAAAAATGGAATAAAGGATAACATTGATTTCTATATAAAATTATATTTCTCAGTTATTTCACAAAGTAATTTCTTTATACAGATCACATTTGTATAATCATTTCTCTCTGCATGTATATTATGTAGGTTAGCAGACAATTTCACAAAGAACTATAACATTTTATCTGAAATATATGCTAGATAACTTCTGGATAAGATATAAATTAAACTTCTCAGATGTTTGTTCTTTGCAAGTCATGATCAATCCTATGTTGACCGTATGATGTCCTCGTTAACCTTGTGGAAAAATCTCTTAGAAATAATAATTAAGTTTTTGTAACTCACATTGGCTTTTCCCTGGCCTTTGAGTGACTGTGGGCAAAATTCAGCTATCAGCTGAAATGCATAATCTTGGGTTATTGAAGCCAATACGGGACCTTTACTTCATTGCAAGTGAGAGTCAAGTAGCATACAAAATGGCAGTACTTCTCCTAAATGACTGTTTAATAATTCCCAATAGACACAATGGATGTTATTATTTTTCATACTGTTGATTTTTAATCTTGTAACTTGGTAGTTCAGCTCTTGGAGGCACACCCACACAATATATAAAAGAAAAAAACATGCATTATATAGTTTGTGTCAAAAATACTAATGTCTTTCATAGTTGACAGGTTCTTTTAGTGAATTACAAACATGAAAAGGAGTATATAATAATAGATCTTACACTTTGAGATAAACAGAAATGTTGATACTTACGGTTCTGAGGTATGCTCATTCACAGAGACAGGGTATAGAGTTCATAAGAAGGGAAATTATCATTTAAAATTTTTTTCCCTATGGAAAATTTCAAACACTTTAAAAATAAAAAGAATATCATCACAAACCACAGTGTTTATGTTAGCCATCAATAAAAATTATCATTTTGTAGCCAATCTTGTTATTCTGTACCATCCCCATTCACATTCTTACCATATATTATCCTGTCTGGATTTCTGCATGTGTCTCAGAACATAAGGACTTTTTAAATTTCTTTTGATAAATGTAACCATACCAGTTTAAAACTAAAATTTAAAAACAATGTACTCATATCAAATATTCAGTGTTCAATTTTTTTTCTAATATTGCAATGTTTCTTTTCAAAGTTCACTTACTTGAATCATTAATTTCAGATATTGATTGGATATATGGGTTTTAAAATGTGTAGGGAACCCCCCCCCCATATATCTTTCCCCTTTTTGTCTTTGAATTTATGTAAGATAAGATTTAGCCAGTAAAGCTGAGCTTGGGTTCCACAGGTCGTACCTGTACTGCAGTTTGGTATGTCTCCTGTATTTCTGTAGGTGGTAGCTGGACTTGAGGGATTAGGTGGGACAGGGTTTCAGGACGACAAGTCAGTGTCTTCCCCTAGGAAGACCACAGTGGTTGTCTCCATGGTGTCAACTGATAATGATGCTCATTGACTATATCCATAAATCTAGGAGTTGCAAGATTTTGACATTCGACCAGTTATTTCTGCTTATTAGTTGTGCCTGGGAGAAGGTGGCGGGTTAGAGGGAAGATGCACTTCCCACTAGTGCTTCAGCTCAGGATCTGAACAGGGGGATGCTCCTCGGCCAGGAGGGAACTCACTGAATTCCACATTGGACAGCAAAATAACCACAGAGACACAGAAGCGTAGAACTCAGAACATAATATAAAAATAAAGTGTTAGAGATGCCCCAGCCCACTGCAGAGGGGAAGGGAGCGCAGGAGGGGAGAGCAAAGCTGGGGAAGGAGACTGTCCTGGGGCTCTGCTCAAGAGAGGAGGCAGGTGGAGCCCAGCCTACCCAGAGGCAGTGGGGGAGTCCTGGAGAGAAGAAGGTGATGGTTAAACTCTCAAACAGCAGTTGATACCCTGCAGTTCTCCAGTCCTCAGTGTATTGGTTAGCCAACCTGCAGTTCTCCAGTCCTCAGTGTATTGGTTAGCCAACCTGCAGTTCTCCAATGGTCAGTGTATTGGTTAGCCAACCTGCACATCAGGACTCAGGGGAAAGGTCCCTGGTTTTATTCCTGATATCCAGAGAGTTTTGACTTTGCTAGACTGGTTGCTTTGCCTGCTTTTGTGGAGTTTTGCAGGCTTTTTTTTTTTTTTTCTTTTTGCAGCGCTGTGGAAGGAACCCATGGCCAAAGGCATGCCAGGCTAGTGCTGTACCACTGAGCCACATCCCTGGCCTGAAAACCTTTAAAGTAGCTGTCAACCCTGCACCCTGACCACCTTCCCACAAGTCACCACAGGGGTAGCTACATGGTTTTCAATCCAGATTTCCAAGTATGGTCTTTGTGAATTAATCTGCCTAAGGACAGAACTTTACCAGCAAGTTCTTCTCGCCAAGTGACCTTCCAGCCACTTGTGAAAGGCTTATTTCCAATCTTCAGTGATAGTCTGAAGCATGTGGCTGGGGGGGGGGGGGAGACGTCTAGAGTACCTAACAGGAGATACTTTGAACTATTGGTGTTTCCAGACAAACTAATGGATAGGTCACAGGATCTGTAGCATTTCTGATGGTTTCCAATTTTCCTTTTCATGAAAATATTGGAGCAGGAGCAACTGGATTGATCAGCTTATAGATAATAAAAACCAAATTTTAATACCAAGTCAAAATGTAGCTTTGCCATATACTTAGAAGGATAATAAAACAACACAAAGACTCTGCTGTTACAAAACATTTTCTGTTTCTACCTAACATGGAAGATCGAATTTTTCAGTGCCTACATCAAGAAAAGAAAAAATAAAACTAACGATGATTATTATCTCATTTAATCAATAGTTATTTCACCTATGTATACACAAACTAATCGAAAAATATCTATTCATCGATCTCATTAAGAGATGAATTTCTAGTAAATGATTAGTTTATATTTAATAATTACCTATTAAAACATATAATTTCTTGTTTTCTTAAAACAACTACTCAGTAATTTTTTATTTGTTTTTCTTACATATACATGACAGTACAGAGTATCTTGACATTTTATACATACATGGAGTATAACTTATTCGAATCAGGATCCCATTCTTGAGATTGTACATGATGTGGAGTTACACAGGTTGTCTATTCATATATGCACATCAGACACTTATGTCCGATTCATTCTACTGTCTTTCCTATTTCTATTTCCCCTCCCTTCCCTTCATTACCCTTTGTCTAATTCAATGGACTTCTATTCTCCCCCTCCCACACTTTTTGGTGTTAGCATCTGCATATTAGAAAAAACATTTGGCCTTTGTTTTTGGGGGGATTTATTTCACTTGGCATGATTTTCTCCAGCTCCATCCATTTACTGGCCAATGCCATAATTTCATTCTTCTTTATGGCTGAGTAATATTCCTTGTGCAGATATGCCACACTTTCCTTATTCATTCATCTGTTGAAGGGCACCAAGGTTGGTTTCATAGCTTAGCTATTGTGAATTGATCTTCTATAAAAATTGATACAGCTGGGTCAGTAGTATGCTGAATGTGGTCCTTTGGGTTTATACTAAGGAGTAGGATAACTGGGTCAAATGGTGGTTCCATTCCAAGTTTTCTGAGAAATCTTATTCTGCTTTCCAGAGTGATTACACCAATTTGCAATCCCACAAGCAATGTATTAGTGTGCCTTTTCCCCACATCCTCATCAACATTTATTGTTACTTGTATTCTTGATAACTGCCATTCTTACTGTTGTGAGAGGAAATCTCTGTGTGGTTTTAATTCACATTGGAGGATCTATTCAGAACTGTGAGAGGTGTGTCAAAGTCACGCAGTATTATTGTGTTGTTGTCTACTTGATTCTTGAAATTCAGAAGGGTTTGTTTGATTTATGTAGAAGCTATATTGTTTGGGGCATAAATAATTAAGATTATTATGCCTTGATATATTTTATATATACATAATATATATAATGACATAATGATATACTGTATAATATATATATATATATATATATATATATATATATATATGCAGTATGAAATGTCCTTCTTTGTCTCTTTTGATTAGCTTTGGCTTGGAATCCACTTTATCTGATATGAGGATAGAAACCCCTGCTTTCTTTCGAGATCCACATGGATTATGTTTTCCTCCATCCTTTTCCTTTAGTCAGTGGATGTCTCTGCCTCTGAGGTGCATCTCTTGGAGACAGCATATTGTTGGATTGAATCTGCTGGTCTATGTCTTTTGATTGATGAGTTTAGGCCACTAATGTTCAAGGTCATTATTGAGATAGGATTTGTGTTCCCAGGCATTTTGGCTTATATCTAGTTTTTGGTTTGAATTAGTTTCTGCTTTGGTTGACTGTTCTTCTAGTGTAGTCTTTATTTTTGCTGTGTTCATTTCTTTGATTTTTCTTTTCTTCTTCATGGGGTATTTTATTGAGTATGTTTTGTAGTGCAGTTTTTCCAGGTGTGAATACTTTTAACTTTTCTTTATCATGGAAAGTTTTTATTTCTTTGCCAATTCTGAAGCTGATTTCCCACAGTAAAAACAGTAAGTTTGCAAAAGGTTTTACAGTTTTGAATGATGGAGAGGGAGAGGGAGAAGTGATGTAGCATGTGATGATTATGAGGGAGGACGAGAGACAATAGAAGTAAAAAAAAAAACATTAAAGGAAGAGGGAAAGAGAGAACAGTAAAGATAGGTTGTTAGCAGATGAAAGAAAAAGAATCAAGTAAAACACATGATTGAGAGAAAAATACATATAATGTAGAAATTTTAAAAATTAAAAATAAAAGAATACATAACAAATCTGAAATATACTAATGAAACATCCTAGTCCTTAAAATACCGATCAATGAAAAATTACTGGCTTCAAAAATGCTAGAAATGAGAAATAAATTTGAATATGTATAAATGTCCATGAACTGTTAAGGTCACAATTAAACAGAGAAAAAAAAATGAATAAAAAACTCAATGAAAAGCTCAAGAATTGTTTCTGTTGGAGTTCAAAAGGTTCTCAGCTTCCCTTCTCAGCAGCTTTAGGTGGGGTGGTCTGCAGTGTGATGCTTGCTCCACCTTCAGGGTGGGGTTGCTGGAGTGGGAGAGGAAATCCTGTAGGTAGGACTCCTGCAGGTAGGCTTAGGTGGGCTCCAGGTTCTTCTATGAGTGCCAGTTGGTCTGGAGATTTAAATCCACACACCTCCACAGCCCAGCAATTGCTGGTCCACGATGGAGGACTGCACCCAGGGATCTCCACTGGGTTCTATTTGTGCAATGGCAGAGCGAATTTTTAGCCCACCATGTCACTTGCAGACCCCATGTTTTTCTGGTCTCAGGTTCACTCTACAATATCAATGTCATCCACCATTGTCCTTCTGAATTTTTTGCCAGGCTCATCTCCCCCAGTGGGTCCTGCAAGCAACTGGATTTGGGGGGTGGGCAGAGCTGGAGAGCAGGGTTTCCATGACCAGTTGTCCCTGTTTAAACTTCTGCCCACGTTTGATTTTCTCCTTGTCACTTAGGCACACTCGCTGTGGTACTTGGGTTTGCCAGGAATCACCTCCTCCAGCTGATGGCCCTGGCACGTTGGCTGCAAAAGGGTTCCTTCTTCCTTTGTTCTCTGCACACAACTGAGAGAGACAGGACTTCTTTTCTGCATAAGTATATTGCGTAGCACACCTTCCAGCTTAATTGGGCTTTGTTTTTGGTCTCTAAACTCTCAGTACCCAGACACTCCTGAGGCCTCCTGCAAATGTGAATTCCTTTAATTTCCTTATCCGTCCACTTTGCTCTCAGAGGGGCACCTCTGGCTGTTTCCTCCAGCAACGGTAGTGGGGTAGTGGGTGGTGCTGGGGATTTTTTCCTTATTTTATTATATCCAACCTCCTAAGTCTGCAATCTGCTTTGAATGTCCAGTGATAAATCCCAGTAAATTTGCCCGCACTTTTTTTTTTTCACCCACTTTGCTGAAAAGCTTCTTTCTTGGTTTCATATCACGAAACAGCCAGGGAAGAGGCCATCTCTATTCCACCATCTTGAAGCCTCCCTCATAATAATTATTAAGATGATTCACTACAAAAAACTTGACATTTGGAGCCTTACAGCCACAATATATGCATACATATGTTAAATATGGTTGCATATTATAGGGAAAGACACATTTTAAGCATAAATACATGTTATAATGTGATAATCTGGAAGAAATAAAGTACAAATACATTTTCAAGGACTAAAATTAACGACATTAACTTTGAATACATGGCAATAAATACAAATTTGTAAGGTTGGAGTATCACTGAGAGCAGTAAAGTCGGATATAATTATTTCATTTAAAGTGCCATCATTTCAAATTCACTAGAAATTTTATTTTAAAAGCTAAAAAAAAAAAATATGCACTTTTCTAAGACAAACTTTAAGGGATGGTGAAGTGGGCCTCTATCCCAGCAGCTCATGATGTTGGGGCAGAAGGATCATGAGTTCAAAGCTAGCCTTAGCCATTTAATGAGACCCTGTCTCAAAATAAAAAATAAAAAGGCTGGATGTGGCTCAGTGTTTAAGTTCCCTGTGTTCAATCCCCAGGACCAAAAAACAAAAAAGTAGACAAACACACTTTAAGAATGTAAATGTTAGGCTAACTCTTGACTCAGTGCTGCGCTCCTGTAATCCAGCTACTCAAGAGAATGATGTTGGAGGACAGTAAGTTCAAGGTCGGCCTTGGCAGCTTAGCAAGGTCCTGTCTAATAAAAATAAATAAAATGGGCTGGGGATTAGTTTAGTGATGGAGCACCCCTGGATTAGATAACCACTACCAAAATAATAAAAAAAGAATTTTTTGAAGGATAGATCTGCATGAGAGTCAAAGAGCACAGACCCCTGAGATCATTCACTTATTGTCCTTATTTTGACCTAAAAAATTTAACCAAGCTTTCATTTATCAAAGCTGGCTTTCCTGCTATTATTTAAGGTTGTAGAAAAGAATTAGATAAAATTTACTTTAAAAATTTTCAGCTGAACTATTCTGAGCCATGATCTAAGGCATGGACTACCTCTCTGTGGTGTCTCTGAGTGTGGGGAGACGTCTTTGTGGGTTCATCCTTCACTGAAATTACTTAGAACCCCAACCTGGCTGTTGGATATCCTGGCATTGGAGGGCCATTCCTTCTCACATCCCTCACCTTTTACTATCAGAACCTGGTAAACAAATAAAACTTGGTCTTTTATCCTAAATTAATGGATATTCAATAGTTATCCCAAAGGTCAAATTAAAAACGTGTGCATCACAACAAAGACAATGAGAAGAGTCTTGGAAAAGCACTGGCCAGGGCCAATTCGATTACAATTTCAAAAATCTACTCACCTTCAGTGTGAGAAGAGATTTGGGGGCAAGGATGATACAGACACTCTCAAATTTGTCTTGGTCATCCAGAGAGAAGTGGGTGGTTTCCTATGCTCGTTGGGGGAGGAGAAATCGGGAGAGTTGAGAAATACACAGGATGAAAACATGGCAAAACCTGGTGATTAGTTAAATGTTGTGGATGTGTTGGGGTGCCGGGGACATGACCGAGAAGGAGAAGTTAACAGATTCCTGACATTGTCAACCAGGTGGCCGTTCATTAGGACACAAACAAGCAGGAAGAAAAACGTAGGGGGAAAATCTATGACGTCATCATCTTTGATTTAGGACCATAAAGAGAGGCTTGAACAGTAACAGAGCGATGGTGGCTGAAGCCAAAGGAGGAGATGGGGTGACACAGGGTGGGTTATCCAATAAAGCACATGAGGCTTGGCGGAACGACACCAGGCAGGACAGATGGAAAAGGAGGAATTGCACAGAAATCTAGAAGGAAGGGAGAAGAATTAGCTTTTTTTTTTTTTTTTTTTTTTAAAACCTGAGTCTGAGACAGGATATTTTCAAAACCATGTGTACTTCTGTCGAGGATTCAAGTAAGAGAGGGTGAGATGTGGGTGTAGGAAGGCCAGGGGAAGGCTGAAGCGAGTGGAGAACCGAGGGAGAGGGAAAGGTGGGGAGAAGGTGTCCGCAGAGCTCCAAGGGCATTGGCAGACAGAAAGAAGAGGGGGAGCCAAAGCGCCCAGCCTGGAAATAAGGAGGATCTTCTCCCCTGGACCTCCCTCAGTCACTTGTCCCCAACCTAAATGAGAAGTACTGAGGAGTTACATAGGAAACCTTAGGAAAGAGATCAAATCCTGAGGGCAAGTGGAATAATGAGCCTTCAATTCTAGGAGTTATTTAAATTCCTTAACAAGAGAAAAGAAGGAAAGACTCCTGTAGATGCATGCACAGTGGTAGATTTCATCTTAAGTATTTGGAAATCTTGGCAATGCATGGCTTCTTCTGCATGAAGGGAAGCTGCAGGATCCTTTACCAGAGCAATGGGAGAGATGGCGAGTCTGGTGTTCAGGGGAGATTGAAAGGTGCTGTATTGTTAATGATATTGACATCAACATTCCACACGTTATTTCACAAAGAACAGAATTTCGCAATCTGCCTTAGTTATGTAATCCTTGCAGACCATCCTGACAGATAAAATGACAGGCAAAATGAAAATAAATGGATGGGTTAGATTATATTTTTGTGCCCTTTTGTTATGAATTTTTCTCTTCCTACCATATTTGGATAAGTAGAAAAAATTTTATTGATATGATATACAATATTTTCATTTTTTAGACATCATCTTGAGATTATTTTTCAACCCATGCTTATCTTGATTCACAATACACATTTACATATAATGTAGATAATTTTCCAGAAACAAATCATGGCAGATATTTCTGAAGTCACAGACGTGGCAGGTTGCCTGGTTTAACTTTCTGTAAACACTGCAGCATGAAAAGTGAGTTTTTAAAGAGTAATTTTGGAAATATACTTCAGAGCAACCTTGGGGAAAAAAAGACCTTACAAGAGAATATACTAAATAAATATTAAATAAAAGGACATGAACTTAGAAAATGCTTTCTGATGCTGACTCACTCTCTTTATCTGGTACCTGCTATTTCTGTCACTTGCAATTTAACTAATGTGACATGTCATTTGTGGATGACATTCATAATGTTTCTAAATTAATCGTCTCTAGCATCCACAAGCCCACTGCTTTCAAATTTCAGTTTCTAAATAGATTGTTACAACTCCATTAATCTAAACCTAAAGTCAAAGAGGTAAGTGACAAAATTAAAGTGAGTTCCAGTTGAAACTCAAAACTGCAAAATAATCAATTTAACTCAGTTTTTCAAGTAGAAAGTAGTTGTTTCATTAATTTATCAGTTTTCTCTGCTATATATTACTTTAGTAGCTTCAGATGCACACTGCGTCATTTCTTATATTTAGTTATTTTCCCTCTTCTGTGCTTTTAAGGAGCACTGAGACGGACAGGGTGGCTGAGCAGGAGATGAGGGGGGAGGGATGGTACAACCAAGTGGATAAAATAACTTTAAAGTGCGTCTTTTGCTGATTGGGAACTTGCTAACGGGATCTGAGCAGAGAGAAATTACAGGATCTGAATTACTTTCTAGAGCTTTCTTTGGCTGCTGTTTTGAGAAAGAGAGCATGGGGCCACACGTAGAAACAGAAGGATGGAGGCTACTCCTATGCTAAGTGAGGGATCCTGGCAACTTTTAATCAGAATAGCAGTGGTGGATTTGGAGAGAGGTAACTGGATTTATAATTGTTGTAAAGGCTCAGCTGATGAACCAAATTGATTTGCTTTTAATTTGGATGGCACATGAGAGGATTGAATTAATGTATCCAGTATTGTTGACCTGGTCCACGGGGAAGATGGGATTGATATCTGCTGAGTTGGTGAAGACTGATGGACCAACAGGTTTGAGGGAGAAGTTCTGACTTTGGCTTTCCAAGGTGTTGAGTTTGAGATGTCTACAAAGATGAGAAATTGGAACCTGGAAATATATCTCAAGTTCAGTAGGAAAAACAGGCTTCAAATAGACATTTGGAGACGGTCAGCATTTTGATTAGTGCACAATGCCACCAGGATATGTGAGCTGACCTAAGGAGCAAATGTGTGACGTTCACAGGGGCAAGGATGAACCTTGGGACACTCCAAAATTCTATTCTGTATTCCAGCCCATCCGGGAAATCTGTCTAAAGATACATTGTGGAATTTCTTAGGGGACGATCTTTTATTATCTTTAAAACTTGTATTTGCTCTGTCATAAACTTCTGAAATTTATGAATGCAATGTACTAACTGGGCACAGTGACACATGCCTGTAATCCCAGCAACTCAGGAGGATGTGAAGAAGGAGGATCACAAGTTCAAGCCCAGTCTCAGCAATTTACCAAGACCCTAAGCAACTTAGCAAGGCCCTGTCTGAAAATAAGTAAATAAGTAAATAAGCAAATAAATAAGTAAATTAAATAAAAAGGCCAATAGACAATGCAAGTATGGCTCAGTAGTTAAGTTCCTCTGAGTTCAATCCCAAGTACCAAAAAAAAAAAAAGTAAGGAAACTAATGCAGTATACTCTTGCCTTTTCCTGAAGATACTAGTTACTTTTAAAATCAGTGTATTATTTTATTCCGTAGTTTGTGTCTTCTTGTTAGTGTCTCCCCTGCCACCTGGCATTCTGTTTCTTAATCTTGGTGTTAGCCATTTTTTTCCCCTTTCTTCTTGCTCCTGGGGTCTTTGAATGTTCAGAGAGCTTTGATTTTGACATTGACATTGATGAGTGAAAATAGAAATTTTAAAGTGTCTGGTGTGGATTTCCTTTGCTGTTGTTTAGGGAAATTTACATTCTGACTCCTTTAGACAATGAGAAGATTTATTGATTGACATAGTTTCTTGTGGATTAAAAGCTAAGCCTTCTGAAAGTAAGCCAGGGCCATCAAGTGTCCAGAGGAAGCTGAATTTTCTTTTGGTGAACCCAACTCAAAAAAACAGTTTAACTCTTGCAGCTCTCCATTTCCTCTGTCAAAGTGACTTTCCTTTTATTTTACCTTGGATTAATGTCACACTACTTAACTCACATGGTAGTGGGTTGAACATGCAGAGACCAATGGTCATAAATTCTGCAGTATCTCTTGCTCTGACTCTCAGCTCTCCTGAGCTGTCTTCATGGTGCCAACTGAACCATTTGGGCAGTGTTTGGGAAATCAGCTCCTGTCCCTAGTGTACTCCATTGCCTTTGAATTGGGACTCTGGCCTCTTCGACTATGCTTCCTCTACTATCTATCAGCTTATTGCTTTTCAGAAAATTATTTTACTGGATTTTATCTTTATAACTACAAATGCAGTGTTGAATTCAGATGCAGGTAATGGATTCAGTAAAAAGCCTCTTAAAGTTTTCTCCCTCTAGTTAGTAACTTTGTAGATTACAAAGATGCTTATGCTTCTTTAAAATATGGTTCATGCCAGGCATGTTGGTGCATGCTTATAACCCCAGAGGCTTGGGAGGGTGAGGCTGGAGGATCTCGAGTTCAAAGCCAGCCTCTGCCAAAGCGAGGCACTAAGCAACTCAGTGAGACCCTGTCTCTAAGTGAAATACAAAATCGGGTTGGGGATGTGGCTCAGTGATCGAATGACCCTGAGTTCAATCCCCAATAATAAAAAAGAAAATATATGGTTCATTTTTCTGTAGAGTAGGGATAGTAATAGCAGTGCCTAACACTTGGGTCACTACCAGCATGAACTAAGACAGTGTTTCAAGTTCAGTTCCTGGAGACTAGAACATACTGGTAATATTATCAGCATTAACAATGTCATGAATAATCCTGTTTTTAAATTTTTGAATAGGCTGTATTATATTGTCTTGTGTATTCTAATTTATCATGAGATTATATACAAGTTATATATAATTCATGATGAAACATTTACCTGTATGATATAAGGAAGAAATACATTAATAAAATAGAATAGCATGTATGTATAGCTACATATTTTATATATTTATCAAATTTCATATTTCTGCTAAAATGTCTAATTATAAGAACAGGTGTGGAGAAATATCACCATTTATGTTAATAGTATTCAAATTCCTAGGTTTTTATACCTGTTCCTAGGTTTTATTGGTATTTTTCAGGTATTTTTAGATGTTTTATATACATTTTACCAACCCAAGCACCACTTATATATTTTTTTCTCCAAGTTTGCCTCCGCTACAATCAATTTAATATTTATACTTTATGTTAAATGGATATGTCTGATTATAAAAAGCACTGAGGTATTAATATTCTGGACTAAAGATCAGAATTAATTCATTAATTTGGAAGTCAACTGACCCATTGTTAGGAATATGCAGAGGTAAGTGAGTTTTGTCCACTTTTCAATTGAAGGATGAGATTTATGGAGACTTGCTGATTTTTTTCTGTAACAAATCAGTATTTTTCAACTACAAGCATTGTAATAAATGGTCCAACTACAATAGTTATAATAGCAACAACAAGGCCTGTCAGAATCCACATGGAAAATAAAAAAAGATTTAAAAAAATTGGAAAGATTAATGGGCATTCGTCTGGAACCAGCTAGCTTTTGTGATTATAGTTCGAACTTTGTTTTTCAGCCTGACATTCTTCACAGTCAACATGAAAGTGAAACAGGAGGAATTTCAGGAGATATAAAGGAAAAATCTACACCTCAAAACAGCAAGGACAGAGTCATCTGTGAGCTAAGAGCAGAGGTAAGGTATTGGATAAAGGGTGTGACATTATTAAATCACACTTGAAAATTACTAAATTATATACCATTTTAAATTGCACAAGTGAGGTTAATTAATGAGGGTGAGTGCTGCTTGTATAGTAATAAGCTTATATACTTTATGTAAGATTCTTTGGAATGATACTCCTAACTAGATGTGAGCTATCTGAGCAATCCAATAGATAATGCAAGTCTTATTGTGAGTAAATATCTATTGAAAGTTCAATCATCTGATGGAACATAGTGTTAACTTATTTTCAGAAACAATGACATACAAAATATGTGGCATGTGGATTCTGGTGACATTACCAATGCTATTAACAGCTAACAACACTGAGACATAGGATAAATTCACATTGGTTATAGCTAATTGATTTATTTTCCGTTCTGACTAGCAACTGCAACAGATAAATTTTCATGGATTTGTAAACTCAGAGTGTTTTTCCTGTCTTAGATACAAAGAAGGAATTATTGTTCTTGGACATAGGAGGAGGGGTTGAATTATTTATATTTCATTGAAACTGCGTTGCGTTAAAATAGAAAATAGCAAATTATTTATTTTATAAAGGGTGATTCTGGACAAATGCTTTGGATACAAATGTATAGGAACAAGTTAGGAAATGGAAAAGAAGTTGGTGAAAATATAGGCTTGGAGGAAGGTGATTTGTATGAGGCATTTCGTTTCCTAAAAAATTCTTCGAAGACAGAGCTCATGCTGGAGTGTATTTTATGTCAGATGAACCAAGTGCATTGGGAAATGCATAGATTTGGGAGTCAGAAGCAGCAGAATCATCTTCTGATTATTTTGTTGAATTCCTTAAGCCCCTCTGTGTCTGAGTTTACAGAGATGGGAGTGATATTAGTCACAGTCATTACATAGGGGCTTTAAAAACAAAAATGTGCCTGGGGAAAACTTGGTGGAGAAGAGTTCTTGTACTTTGGTACTCAGCCCAGCTGTTCTGGAAAGTGGGGGCTTCAGGTCTTGCCTGCACTGCCTCTCCCTGCTGCTGGGGTGTCCTTCACCCCTCCTCCTCAAGACGCCTGGCAGGTGTTGGGACCAGGAATATGCACCAACAGATCCAGATGAGAAGGTGACTATTGAAAACAACCGCTTTTCAGTCAAAGGAGAGAAGGATGGCTCTTGTGCCTTTTGTTTCTAAGAGACATCCAATCCTCAGGAGAGCTGCCACTTTCCCTGGGCTCTGCGCTCTCAAGAGCACCTTTGATAAAGCACTGCTGGACATGCAGCTAACACCAGAAACAGAGGAGGGAGACCTGTCAGACTGCTTCCTGCAGCTCTCCTCAAAACCAGGGGCGTGGGTGCATACACGCGAGCGTGTGTAATGTTTTTAAAGAGCAGTTTTAGTTTCACTGCAAAAATTGGCAGGAAATAGAGTTTATATATTCACCCCTCTCTGTACAACATCTCTCAGGATTATGGTGCTCAGTAAAATCGATGAGCCAACGCCGACGCATTATCAACTGAGTCCAGGGTTTGCATTAGGTTTCACGATGTGTTGTACATTCTGTAGGTTTTGGCAAATGTCTAATCCCAAGCATCTATCCTAAAACTCCTGTATGTTCCACACCTTATCCCTCCCTCCCCTGAAACCCTGATGACCACTGATCTTTGCTTTGTCTCCATACTTGCCTTTTCCAGAATATCCTGCGGTTAGAATCATATAGTGTGTTGTATTTTCCGATGAACTTCTTCAACTGAGCAATATCTATTGAAGGTTCATTGACATCCTTTTTTGGTGGCTTGATAGTTCATTTCTCTTTAGTGGTGAATAATATCACATTGTCTAGATATACCACGTTTTGTTTATCTCTTTTGAAAAATATCTCTATTGCTTTCCTATTTTTTCTACTATACATAAAGCTCCTATAAAATTTTTTTCTGCAAGTTTTCAATTGGAAATAAGTTTCAACTCCTTTGCATTAATACCAAGGATGTCTATTGCTGAATCATATGGTAATTAGAGGTTCAGTTTTGTAAGAGACTGACAAACTGTCTTCCAAAGTGGCTGAAGCACTTTGCATTTGCTCCACATTGTCACCAGAATTTGATGCTTGGATTTTGGAAATTCTAGTGGTTTTGCAGGGGCATGTTGTTGAGATTATAGTCTAAAGTTTCCTAGTCATGTGGGATACTGATGTTTGTTCCTATGCCTGTTTGTTATCTTGTCATCTGTGATGGGTTTTGTGTTCATATCTTTTGTCAACTCTTAAGTAAGCTTGTTTATTTTCTTATGATTGGGCTTTAAGAGTTCTTTGTGTATTTTGTTTAACAGTGATCTGCCAGATCTGTGTTTGGCTAATATTTTCTCCTAAACACATAAAACTTCAAGAGTATGCATTAAAGAGGATCAAATGTAAATAAAATTTGCAATATTTTTTAAAAGTTAACAACTTTAGCCCAAAGAAGTTAATTATAATAAATCTTTTGAAAAATGATGTGATTATTTTAGGATGATCATATCCAATTGTTTTATTTTAAACATTTCCATATCTAAGAATGTTTATTATAGAAATAATTAGAAGGTATAGAGAAGTAAAAAAAAAATATACATATTAATGTATTTGCTTATATATGTATAAATAGATATACAATATATATATATGTATATGGTTTCTTAAAATCACACTTTTTTATGTTCACATAAAATTGTGTAACTATATCAATTTTATTAAAATATAAACCATTTTTTAAAAATGGGTTCTTGCTTTTAGATATACAATCAAGACTGTAATAAGTAGCCTCATGCAAATAAATACATTTAAAAATGGCTTAAATTCCTCGAAGTAGAATGGCTTGGTCAAGAGGATGTTTATTTTTGAAATCTTTTATACACTCTGCCAAATGCTCCATTAGAAACATTACATCAATTTACATTTTCACTAAGTATATCTAAAACTCTATTATTCACAAAGCAAACCTTAAAGACTCAGTAAAAGAGCAGAGGCTTTCCACCTAGGCAACCTGGGAAACAACTGGCAGTCTGGTGTGCTCCTGGGGTTTTCCTTGGGCTACACTACAAAGATGTTGGCCGTCTGGGAAGACCAATAGGTAGAGACAGATGAAGAAACAAAAGCCATAATGAAAATGTAACCTAAGTCGGTTTGCTTTTGCAAAGGACCTGGGAAGATGAAGGCAAAAGTTTGAGGAGAGTAATGCTTGAATCCAACCAAACTCACGGGGGAAAAAAAAAAAAAAAGAGCCCCACCTCCCACCTCCACTCCTGCTAGAAGATGCTGAGAGGGGAGGACATCATTTCATCCTGGTCAGGTGGTAAGAAGTTCCCCAATCCTCCTTGGGAGGATTGTGATGGTTTAGATGAGGTGTCCTCCAAAATCTCATGTGGGAGACATGCTAGAATTTCCAGAGGTGAAGTGATGAGATTATGAGATACTTAACCTAATTTATGGAGTGGATTAATCCACTGAAATAGATTAATTGGTTGGTAACTGTATGTAGGTAGGGTGTGTCTGGAGGAAGTAGGTCATTGGGAGTGTGCCTTTGGGGGTCTCTATTTTGTCCTTGGGTAGAGGAGCTCTCTCTGTGTCCTGGCTGTCATGTTCTGAGGTGATCTCTTCTGTCACCCTCCTGCCATGATGTTCTGCCTTGCTTCAGACCCGGAGCTTTGGAGTCAGCTAACCATGGGATGAACCTTTGAAACCACGAGCCAAAGTAAACCTTTCCTCCTCGATGTTGTTCTTGTTAGGTTATTTGGTCATGGCCACAAAAAAGGTAACTAAATTGGACTGTCATTGCTAGCTGGCAGTAACGAGGCCCCCCAAGCTCTGGTGGTGTCCGAGGAAACCCCATGCAGAACTATCTGGATGAGGTCCAGCAGGCAGAAAAAAACTGCTGTCATGGCCCAGCAGTGAAAGGAGACTCTGAGTTGGGCCTCAGGGAGGCCAAGTGGCAAGTCAACCCTCATCTTCCAGGGGTTATCAGTGGGACTTTTCTATAGGGTCCAGTTTTGTGACATAATACCCCACATATACACAACATAATCAATGTTACTCATTGAATGTTACAAATTGAATGTTACTCATCCTATCTCAAAGCAATCAATCAACAGATGCCACCCCTGAAATGGCAACAATGTTTAATTATTTGGCAAGAATTTTAGACAACACTCAGTAAGCAGCTGGGAGTTAAATACATTTCTTAAAAAAATGGTAAGCCTTTTAGTAAATAAATTGAAAGTTGAAGCAAATACATGGAAGACATAATCAAAGAAACAGTGGAAAACTTAGGCGCAAAGAGCACACTGAAAATTTTAAAATTAAGAATGGAGGAGACAAAAGAGAATCAATGAACTTGAAGGCAGACTAGTAGAAATGATCCTGTCTGAACAACAGAAGGAAGTTGGCTACAAAAAAAAAAAATGCATCCTCAGGGACATGGGGAACATATAACAAAAAATCTGTTTATATATCCTTGGTGGTCATTATCAGAGAAGTAGCACTGGGCGGGAGAGTACTGAAAAGATGAGTGAAATTTAGGGAAAGGGTCAAAATTACAGCCCAGAAGCTCAGCAGACTCCAAGGAGCATAAATCCAAAGACACCCATCATCAAGCCACATGGTAGTCAAGCTCAAGGGAAGCTGGGGGGAACGTCCTGACCTCATCATGGCCAAGCCTTGTCCCACTGCAGGGACGAGCAGTCAGCAGGCATCACACGTCCCACCAGAAACCCCGGAGGTCAAGGCAGAAGCAGCATGCCAGTGTTCAAGTGTAAAAGGCCCGCCAACTGAACACGCAGTGCCTGAAGAAACGTTCTTGAGGATACCCGGAGAGCAAACGGAACGTGACTCTAGCAAATCAGCACGTGAAAATGTGTCATCGAGAAAATTCAGACAGAACGACCATGAGATGTAACTACAGAGTGGCTAAAATTAGAGTAAAATAGCCACAGCCCTGCGCACCAGTGAAGAAGCAAAGCCACAGGCCACTCATCTATTGTTAGGGGAGCGTGAACTGACGAGAGCGCAGTGGAGAAGAGTTTGGCATAACAACTATCCTATGATGAAGCAGAGAACACCTGGGCATTTACGTTCTTAGGAAAGAAACTCAGATTCACAGGAAACTGCAGGTGAATGTGTATACGGATTTAATTTGTAAATTCCAAGACCTGGAAACCACACTTAAGACCTTCAATGAGTGAAAAATCAAACAAACCGTAGCTGAATATTCTTCAGCAATAGATCAAAGTGAACTCCCCATTCCTGAACCATCTCCAAGAGCCTCCAGAGAAGTACACTGAGTGGGGATTGTTAGTCCCAAAGACTGCATAGTCTGTGATTTTATTTACAGAACAATTTTTGAAGCAACAAATTTAGAAACGGAGATAGATTTGTGGTTACCAGGGAGGCAGGCGTGTAGGAGTGGCCGATGTGACCCTTTATGGGGATGGAAACCCTCTGCCTTTTGACTGCCTTGTCCATGTTGGGTTGTGGTGTGTGCTGGAGTTGCAAGGTATCATCACCGGGGAAAACAGGGGAAGAGACACATGGATTTACCTGTATACCTTGCAAATGCCTGTGAATCGGCAATTATCTCAGAACGAAAATTCATTTCAAACACCCTAGTCCTCTTCCAAATGTATGCCAAGTTCCACCTTTTCATGTACTTTTCTGAAAATATGTCTCCCACATTTTCTTACCATTCCAGGATCCAAGAGATCCAGGTCTAAGTTTTTATCTTAACAGTATCTAGTGTTTGGCTTCTCAGTAATTATACAGGTCGTCTGAGATTGTTTGCTTATGAGTTTGTTTGCAAACTGGTGTTAACAGCTTATCTAAAAGATGAATTGATTCTTATATGTAATAAGTAAAAGTGGGACACAACATGTAGTAAGTACTCAATAAATATGTCTCTCTTTCCATTCACATTTCATTTAGTATATTCTACATTGGCCAGACTATCCAGATTCTGAGATATTAGTAACATTATACATAATCTTGTCAGAATGCTTCCACCTCCCTGTGTTTACCCTCCACTTAATTGTAGGCTATTCTGAGTGTAAAGGTACTGTCTTACAGCAAGTGCAATTCCTGCAGTTTTGGGTGCCAAATACACTCTCCTGATATTATTTTTTTCCCAAGCCAGATTCATATACAATCCTCCATGCATAGGTTATGTGTTGATCCATAGGCTAATCTTTGAGAATTTTTTGGACAAAGACTATGAATGTCTTGAACTGGAAAGAACCTAAGGTACAATTCCTTGTTTCAGATGCCTGTTCTGAGATGTTAATGAATCACGCACAGTGGGCTCTCCTTGAGTGATCTCTCCGTGGTACATTTTGTCTGATACTTTGTATTTAAGTCTTTTCACATAGTACAATAAAATGTTATTAAAATGGTTTCTTTTCTTCTCAATCCTAAATGAATGCAGTATGATATAAATTGAAGGTACCAAATGCATCATTTTTTCCTCACTTTCAAAATGTCTGTAGTTATCCCCTTTTAAAATGCTGCTTCCAAATTGGAAACAAAATACTCAAATAGGTAAGATGTTAAATTTAACTTGTGATTATAAAAGTAGTCTTCTTTATTTTGCTTATGCAAGAGAAGACATAAACCTTTGGCTACATTATTTTGTTTTTCACATCCAGTAATATTGTATTACTGATCAGGTCTTTGAAAGGGGATTTTCTCCACAAGAGTGCCTTTCTATGTACATAGACAAAATGCAGCAACAGAGACATAAAAAAAAAAACACCCCAAACATCAGCATCGAAAATAACTAGGTGCATTCTCATTCATCCATGGTCTTATTCAGTCATTTATTCAACAACTACTTCTCCAACATCTTCCATGTGTTTGGTACTGCGATCAAGCAGTGAGGACTCCCTAGAGTGGTTTGGTATCAAGTACGGAGGTCTTCGGGATGCAGGGTGGCCACAGGTGGATACACAAACAAGCCAGAGGGAAAGTGGTGTGTCAGGTCTGATAGGTAAGGTAGAGAGATTTATACAAGCACAGAGACATTCAGCTGTGAAAGCTGAACTGCCTTCATACAGTGAGGTACAAAGGCAGGCCTGTGACGGAGGGTAGCCAATGAGACAGTGAGACTGCAGGTCAGTAGGAAATCAACACTACGAAAGGCCGGCACTTTGAGTACTGATGGTGAAACAAAAAGCCCTTCCTCGCCCTCTTGGACTACTGTAGATGTTAGGAAATGTTGACGTGAGGAATACTTTGAAAATCCGAAGAACACACTGTTTTTAGTTTAAGCTGAAGAAAAATGCTGAAGGCAGAAAAATGTTTTTATTTTGTGTTAAAAATGAAAAAAATCTTAAAAAATGTTTTCTTAAATTATGAACTCTCTCTTTAATACTTCAAATATTGTAGAGTACCCAATGTGTTAGGATCTAGCCGTTCAAGAGTGTGGTAGAAATGGTCCTGCCCTCAGAGCACTGCCTTCAGGGAGGGACGTGGTATTCCTCTAAGTCCTAAGGGCACCTTTCCCACTTTACTGAAGCTACACACCAGATGGGCCTGGGAGTCGGAGGATTGGCCTAGTCAGAGTCAGAGATGATACACTGGAGATTTTATTTACTGATATGGTTAAATAATATCATCTTTGACTAAAAAGGTATTATATGATCAGAACTCTGGTATCATTATACTTTAATTTTCTGAGATAGTCACAGTAGGTGTTGATCTGAATTGATGTACATCTCTCATACCTTGATTCCTCTTACTGATATACACATTTTAGCAAAGAGATTTAGGTTGCTGAGAACACTATGAATGTGTCAGAAATGATTCTACAGTTTTGACACATGATACTGTCATTTGTAAGAGGTTCATTCAGAAGCCTGTTAGTGATACTACGGACTTAAACATTCCGAGTTCATATTGACAGAACGCAGGGAACAAAATCTACAAAAGGAAATTTGGTACAAGTAGACCCTTAGAGCAAAACAACAGCCTGGTGAAACTGAAAGTCACACTGTCACAGATGGATCCACTTCTGGGCACTAGGTACACACAAGCCTCAATACTGTAGTTGTCCAAGGCTGAGACTATCACTTATCCTGCATTCACTAAAATCTGATAGATACAAACTTGAATACTGGGTGAAACCCTGTGTGATAATTTATCCAGGAAATATCAGATGTCTTGAATGACACATTTCTTTCAAGAAAAGTTGTGAACCATATGGAGTGCATTAAAGTCTTTAAAACTTCTTTTTTCAGACATTCCATCAGGAGTGGTCATTCTTGGCCAGGTGTGGTGATGCACAGGCCTGTAATCCCAGAGGCTCAGGAGGCTGAGGCAAGAGGATCTCGAGTTCAAAGCCAGCCTCAGCAAAAGAGAGGCGCTAAGCAACTCAGTGAGACCCTGTCTCTAAATAAAATCAAAATAGGGCTGGGGATGTGGCTCAGTGGTCTAGTGCCTCTGAATTCAGTCCTCAGTACTAAAATTAAAAAAAAAAAAAAGAAGTAGCCATTCTTTGTGAGCCAGGATTGTGGGAAAGGTCTCTAGCTAAATTTACTTACTTAATTACAATCTGAGGTTTATTGACAATAGCAGTTATGTTTTTTCTTTTTTTTTTACTTGCTTCTGCTGGATGACGTGATGGGAATAGAAGGGATTACATTAGTTCAAACTGTTTAAAATAATAGGTTTTCTTAGGTTAGTCCACTTCTCTTCAAAGTCCTGCACATGGTAGTGCCCACCCCAGGGCATCTGGTACAATTCTCGATGCCTTCCACAGAAGACCTTCCTCCACAAGACCTGCCCAGCGATGCCCTGCAGGTCTCACCCTCTCTGCGTGTTTCTGGTCACAATGCGTGTTTGAGGGCACACAGTACGAGTCATGCCTGTTACGGGGCCACAGTCAGACAAGACACATGTGCACCAAGAGGCCCTCTACATTTCCCTGTCCTCATTGCCACCCATTCCTCCCAAAGCTTTGAATTCAAAACCAATTTACTAAAACCATTAGAGTACAGTTGTGTTTGACAATGACACAAAGTCCTAGTAAAATAAATATTCTGTCGTATTTTAGAGGAAATTGATTCAGAACTTTCCCATTGTTATTCTCAAAAACATTTCCCTTGGGAAACATATTTTCATACAAACAGAACTTCTGATAATATGGGCCTTAAACCAAACAGGCAATTGCACTTGTTTTCTTTTGCCAAAATCCCAAGTTAATAAAAACAGGACATAAAAAGTTCTGTCACTTTAGATGCTAGAATTCTTACCTTCATTCTGCAATAGTTCCTGGATTATACTGGCGAGTATTTTTAAATTCAAAATGCTTTGGACCAGAAATGTTTTTAACTCCAGATTTTTTTTTCAAATGTTAGGGGAAAAATCTCTCTCTCTCTCTCTCTCTCTCTCTCTCTCTCTATATATATATATATATATATATATATATATATATATATACACCTTGGGGATGGAATCTGAGCCTAAGCATGATAATTAAATTTATATTTCATATATACCTTATATCCAAAGCCTAAAAGTAAGTTTATATAATTTTAAAAATAATTTTATCATGAAATAAATTTAATGGTGTGGAATTTTCCACTGTGGTCTCAAAAAGTTTCAGGTTATGAAGAATTTCAGACTTTGGATTTTTCAGATTAGGGATGTTTAACCTGTAAAAGGTGCTCAACAAATGCTCATTGAATGGATGAGGAAAAGATAAAGCAGATAATAAAGGAAGGGAGCCTTCTATTTTAACCTTTATGAGGTTAGGGGGGAAAGTCAAAATGGAGGGAGGATATTGCTTTCTAGATTCATTTGGAATGTGGTTTGATGTCTTCTGTAGTTGACTGCATCCATTGGTCATCATCATGATTTGAATGTTTGTGCCCCCCCCCCGCCCATTCATACCCTGAATTCCTAACCCCAAGGTGAAGCAGTTAGGGATAGGCCTTTTGGAGGTAATTAGGTCATTAGGGTAGGGTCCTCAAGAATGAGAATAGTGCCCTTATAAAGAACTCTCCAGAGAGCTAGCTCTTCTCATCTACCTTGTTAGCTTTCAGGGAGAAACTACCATCCATGCAACAGAAATCAGGCCCTCATTGGACACCATGCACACTGCATCTCAATCTTGCACTTGTTAATCTTCTGTTCTTATAAAGTGCCAAGTTTATGGTATTTTGTTACAGCAGCCTGAGAGACTGAGGTTGTTTTTAATATGGATAGATAAGGGTAATGTTTTAGGGATAAGAATATCAAAAAACTAACAAGTAGACAAGTAAGTAATAAAGATAAGCCTCATTTTCATACAATAACTCTACTTTCAGTGGTTAATTGAATAAATTCCGTGGTCTCTACATCTCATTGAATTTGATACTTCTTTAATAGAGTAAGATTTTTCTCTCAAATACTACTAGAAATCCTTCTGTATTTTAAATATTTAAAGCAGTGCAGAAAGTTGTTAATTAGATAATTTCTATACATTTATGAATCAGTAAAACTTTGATTTATTTTTCATTGTGGTACGTACAGATGGGGTGGCTTTTGGAACAATTATTTTTAACAGTGATACACAATATTGGTTTTCATTTTTAATATTGATTTGTTCAAGTTCAAAACAGCTGTTCTGGAATGGAGTATTATAGCCCAAGGGATTTTTTTTTCTGTGTGTTTAGCAATGATTCAAATATCATAGAAAAGAGAAAAAAATTGAGTCTCTGATTTCAGTCTTTCTAGAAATCTCTACAATAGAAATTGCTTAGCTACGGAAATAAATAAGAGCAGTGATATATCAAAACAATTATTCTTCTGAAAACTTTTATCAACCAATGAGTGGAGGACACCATTTGGACATGAAAGGGGACAGAGGGGAAAACTCAGGCCAAAAGGGAAAGGAAGAAAAGCTACATAATAGATATACTTCTGCAGTAAATGCTGAAAAGTAATGGGAGGTGCATAAGTAACTATTAAAATCTGTTTTTCTTCAGATTGACTATCATCAGTGGGTATTTATAGTAAATTTCATGGAGGCTTTATGGTTCTAGGTGTCTTGTGAGTGAGTACCTCACCCTTCAGATCTCATTACCCAGCACATCAATCTTATGAGGTGATGTGATGGTGAACTTCAGGAGCCAATTTGTTCCCAGTCTTTTGAGGAAACACTGGTCTGAGTATGTGTGTGTGTGAGTGTGTGTGTGTGTGTGTGTGTGTGTGTGTGTGTGTGCTGTGGATGAGATGGACATTTCATTGATGGACTGAGTAGAGCAGATTACCCTCCCTAATGTGGGTGAGTCTTTTCCAATCAATTGAAGACCTAAAAAAAAAAAACAAAACAAAAAAAAAAAAAACACTAAACTGAAGACTGAGAACGTGGCCAGGACTGCGGGAGCTGGGGCATCAATCTTTGAATGTTCAGACGTGGGGTGTGTTATGGTTTGGATATGAGGTCTTCCCCCAAAGCTTCTCTGTTCAGGATGGAATATTCATAGGTGAAATGATTAGGTTATGGAGCTGTAACCTTGTCAGTGGATCAATCCATTTCATGAGTTAATAATTTTAATGGATCAAGTGTGTGGTGACTGTAGGTAGGTGGGGCATGGCTGGAGGAGTTAGGTGCTGGGGGTGGGTTTTAAGGTTTATATTTTGTTCCTGGAGTCTCCATCCGTCATTCTGCTGCCTGATGGACAGGACCTGAGCAGTTTTCCTCCCCACACCCTTCTGCCATGACGTTCTTCCTCCCCTCAGGCTCAGAGCAATGGAGTAAGCCGACCACGGACTGAACTAATGAAACTGTAAGCCCCCAATACGCTTTTCCTCCTCCATGCTGTTCTTTTTGTAAAAATTCATTTATTTATTTTAAGTTTTGTTATGCATAACAGCAGAATGCACTTCAATTCATAGCACACAGAGAGAGCACAATTTTTCATTTTTCTGGTTGTACACAAAGTAGAGTCACACCATTCGTGTCTTCATACATGTACTTAGGGTAATGCTCTCCATCTCATTCCACCATCTTTCCTACCTGTGCCCCTTCCTTTCCCCTCCCACCCCTTTGCCCTGTCCAAACTTCCTCCATTCCTCCCATGCTGCCCCCACCTCCATTAGGGATCACATTCACAAATCAGAGAAGCATTTGGCCTTTGTTTTTGGGGGATTGGATTACTTCGCTTAGCATGATATTCTCCAACTCCATATATTTACCTGTAATGCCATGATTTTATTCTCTTTTAATGCTGAGACATGTAAAGAATTCCATGCTGTTCTTACTGGATATTTTGGTCACAGCAATGAAAGCTGACTAGCACAGTCTGAAACATCAAATATTATGAAATATCCAGCTTGATGGCTACAGAAATCTTCATAGTCTCCAAATTTTGTAAGCCAATTCATTATTTCTCTCTCTCTCTCACCTTCCTTCCTCCCCTTCTTCTTCCTGCCTCCCTCCCACTGTCATATGTATGTATGAATATATGTATATATATACATATTTATTCATTCTCTTTAGAGAATTGTATTATAGACTGTATCATATACATTTAAAAAAAACTGTGACAGCAGGAAACAGAGTCATAAAGTGACATGCCCAAGGCAAATGGCTGAGTTAAAATTAAACAACACTACTTTGACCACCATGAGACACTACTTTATACCACCAAAAATTAAATAAACATTTTAAGTATTAATTTATCTTATAGTTTTGTAATTAATTTATTTGCTTATTCTTAGAAACATAATTTTTCTATCCTAGGATACTAAGCAATGATATATATATATATATATATATATATATATATATATATATATAGAGAGAGAGAGAGAGAGAGAGAGATGTCTTCTATGCTGTGAATACATAAGGAGGCAATGTGTGATTATGGGAAAACTTCATTTTTCAAAAAATAATTTTAAAAACCTTTAACCACATTATTATTTCAGTAATAAAAATCATTAAGTGTCCTGAAAGAACCAATCATAATTTGCACTGCAAGAATGGACTTTGCATTCTTCACTTTATAAAATTTGAATTAGAGGCATTTGAAAAAAAAAATGCAAATAAACAAAAAAATTTTGTCACACAAATATTGTAAATTCCTGTATTGTGACACAAAAGAAAGCAAATGACCAGTTCCAGAACATTCCAGCATTTCTTTGGGCCATGACTTTATTTACATGATCCTTCTCCTAAGCAAGTTTGATTGTTCTCATTTGCTTAATCTTCAAGCTCCAAATGCTGGTGGAGAAATGAGCCAAGACAGTGGCAACTGGTGGTGAAATATCCTGTTGTTGTTCTCCTCACATCAAGCCCTGCATTTAAGCAGATTGATTCTTTCTACTCTATTCATTGATTTATTTCTAGAATCGAAAGTGGTCTATGGTAACATTAGATATAAATTGGGTAAATGAATGACACATTTAATCCATTTATTCGATTTAGTTCCTTAGTAAACCCAGAATCTCACCATTATTTCAAGCATGTATTTTATTTTAGGGTTTTCCTTTCTATCTAGTACAAAAAGCTAATTGTTAATCTTACAAGCCTGATAAAGGGATTGCCTCATTTTCAAGAGAAGCCAAAGAACATTAATCCTTTACATGCAGCAAATTGAGCATAGACATGTCCCTGTACTTTCTCTTCAAAACTGCAGAGTAACAGGAATAGGAAATAGCAGGACTAAGGTAGGATTGAATAGCATTGGTTGAAAATGTGTTCAAGAAGTTTTCAACCACTGATCCCTTTCTTCCTCTTATGGAGCCAGCCAGTGATTATGCTTGACCTTCTATAGAGGAAGACTGGAAGTTACAGAAACTGTAAACAATGGAACTAAATTTTCAAAACTCTGAAGGAAAATGATTTACATCTTAGAATTCTGTTTGCATCTAATATCCAATAAAATATAGAACAAAGCACTTTAATACATACAAAATCTCAAAAAAATACCATTTATGGTAATCTCTTTCTAGTTCACAAAATAACCTAAGAAATATAAGAGAGAATTGAATTAAATAAGAAGGAGTAGAACAGTGTTTTGAGGATTCTGGGGAAACTCAATGTCAAGTGAATGTCATCTATAAATGATATCCACAAATTGCTTTCTGGGATCACGGGTATTTCTAGGAAATTTTTACTTCCATGTGGAATGTTCCATATTATTGAAAACTATGCAAAGGATAATCTAAGGTACTGTGTAAGTTCAGTAAGTTAAAAATATATAACAAAATACCTACAATTTAGTATACTGCATAGAGCATCTGTAAGTTTTTCTTTACAACATTCAGACAGACTATGTACCATGTTCTCTGTTAAGATGTTAGAATTGGCCTGTGTGGGGGATTTGGAAAGAGGAAAGTGGAAAGTAAACTTTTCATTGAAGACTTTTCACACTATTTCAAAAATTAAAAGGTGCCACATTTATATGAATATAAATACATGTTTCTGTTATTCATTACTATAGTTGACCTTGAAAAGAACCTGTTTCCTTCCTATATAATTCTTTAAATTAGGTCTCCTGAATAAATTTCTGAATGAATGAGGAAATGCATCTAAGACTATGCATATTTTTGTGACATTTGAAATGTATCATTAAACTAATTTCAAAAAATTTATTCCCATTTATATATCAAGGATCAGTATAATAGTTTTCATAGATGACATATCATAGCCCATAGTGCCATATTGTGTGTTGAAGCCATTGTCAGGAGTAGATGGGTCTTCACTTGAAGAGAAGTGTGATATTATACAAATCACACACAAACATTAAATGTTCAGCAGCATCATACTATTATTTTTAAAATAAATTATATTTTAAATTTTTGTTATTAATATATTATCTGATAATCAATCTGAGACAGGGTATCGCTTTCTTCATTCATACCAAGTTTTGGAAAGAAGATATAACTAATTTGTAACAAATAGTAAATAAGAATGAAATTCTAAAATCCTCAGGGGAGTATAAAGGGTAAGAAGTAGTAAACCCATAATATGTGTACAAGTATCGAGGAATACTTTTTTCCATATACAATAGAAATGTAAGAAGACCTATCATTAGCATATATTCCTGTGACGTGACTATAGAAAGCACGATTCTAAAAACAATAAAAGAGTGATCCGAACCTACAGTCAAAATCAGTTTTAAAATAGAAGAAAGCCTTCTGTTGAAGGCTTTAACTTTCTTATGTAAAAACCTAAATTATTTTATAAGCTTAAAAATATCCCCAACATATGCTTTAAGATACTTGCATCATTTTACATTTTCAATGCTTGTTTTTTCTGATAAAACAAATGTTTTCATTTTTTCCCTGGGTCCTTAGAAAATCTTGTTCTGGGAAAAAATTTCAGGTAGCTAATAACATATCTCAAAGATATGACACTTAATTGTTGTCCCTTATAATACTGTAATCTTATTCATTGATCAGGAGAATTCATAATGTCCTGTTTATTGTATCTTTATTATTTAATCTGATACTGATTTCACAAGGACCCCCACAAATTGTTTCTATTCTCTAATAATCTGCTCATAGAAGCTCATCATTTTCCTGCTGCTCAGTGCCAGCTGTTGTTGTTGTCATTGTTATGGCACTGTGACTTTTATAAGGCTATCTGATAGTCCTGGTCACTTTCCTGTACTGGTCCTACACTGCCTCTCCTCTGGGTCAGCAGCCTGCTCTCTTCATGTCCCTACATGTCATTCACCCTGGTTTCCATCCAGCCCGTCCCTTTATTTGACCTGGTGGGAAGCACTGGAGGCAGGGAAGAAGGGAAGAGTGGAGGCCCCTCCTTCTCCCATCCATTTTACTCTGGGAGGTGACCAGGTGGGGACAGAGCATTGGGGTGGGGAGCCAAAGTAAAACAGGTATTCTGGGCAACTCCAAGGACACTTGTCTGCTTCCAGACGAGTACCACTTAAACTTTTCTCACAAATGATTTTGAATTCTGGTCATATGTAATCACCCGAAACAAAATTTCAAATAGCACTCAAGTTTATCCTTTGACCTTTATCAGATCTTCTGGGGAATTCTTTCCTCTCCCATAAATGTCTAGAACTTTTCTGTAAAAGGTCAGGTGAGCAGAAGATTCTTACATAATCGATCCATAGACATTGACATTTGTTTTTGAATTTGGACAAATGTTCGTGTTGGACTCTGGCTCACTGACATATTTGAGTAATCGATCTTTTTAACGGACTCACACTTGAGAAATATTCTTCTTCTAGAAGAGAAAACTTCAACTACAGATATAAAGCCATACCTAAGTGCACCTTCAATGTTGTTATCAAAACTAAAATTATATTTTTTTAAAGCATCCTAAGCTTTTAACCTCACCAACTAAATAAAAACACATTAGTCATTATATATCTATACAGTACAGTGGGAAAGCATTTTTTTTTAATCAAGAATATTGTCTTGGGCTGGGGATGTGGCTCAAGCGGTAGTGCGCTCACCAGGCATGCACGGGGCGCTGGGTTCGATCCTCACCACCACATTAAAAAAAGTAAAATAAAGATGTTGTATCCACGGAAAGCTAAAAAATAAATATTTAAAAAATTCTCTCTATCTCTCTCTATAAAAAAAAAGAATGTCGTCTAATTCTGCAAGAATATAACTGAAATTTTGGAAGCAGGACTCTGGCACTGATGGTGAGAAGGTCAGCAATTCATGTTGCTGAGTAATAATCCACTGTGTATGTATACCATTTTTTTATTTATCTAATCATCTGCTGAAGAATACCTAGGCTGGATCTATACTTTCCCTCTCTATCATACACTCCTGCTCACTACTCTGTATCACAATTAAGATTCTTCCTACAGGAATGCAAGAACTGATGGCTGTGGACACCTATGGAGTCACTTTGGCTCCATAGGCGGTGACCTCTGTGACAGTATCGTTTCTTCCTCAATGTCTTGTGTTTCCGATAGACAGGAAAGTTAAGCCTAGGGCAGAGATCTCCAAACTCTGCTCCACTGACATGTTTTGGGTGCTTCCCCATGAACAGAGGACAGGTGGCAGTACTCTGGGCTTCTACCTTTGGGATGCCGGAGGACCTCTTCACCAAGAGTTTGCTAAATATCTCCTTCAGGAAAAACCATCCTGGGGGAGAGTTTTTGATGGACAAACTAGATTACACTGAGGTTAAATTTTATGGAGAATAATGAATGGATTACAAAGATGCCTTCCTGCTTCATATCCAGAGAAATACATTGATTCCTGTTAGTGAGGCCCAATGTGAACACTTGGTTAAGATGTGAGCTTCAGCTTTCTCAAATATAATACTGTACTCAATTTGAAATCAGTGAATGATTTGTAGGATAACCCTGAATGTTATTGAGTCCTTCAAAAACAGTATCCAATGATTTTGGCACTCATTGGTGATCTTTATGTGAAGTAATTAACATTATCATAATTGGTAGTTGCAACATTTCTAGTTCTACTAACATGTTACATTTAGTAACAAGCGTTCTCCTGCCTTCTTAAAATCATTTTTCATTATTTTTCTCTTTTTCTGTTGAGTAATGTTATAGACTTATGTAGTATGAATCTTTTCAATTTGTTATTAATGAACAATTATCTTCTGTGGTCTAATATTTGTGCCTCCAAAGTTCACAGGCTGAAATCCTACCACTTGAGGGATGGTTCCGGGGTGAGGCTTTTGGGAGGTGATTAGTTCAAGAGAGAAACGCCCTTATGACTGGGATTAGTATCCTTATGAACCCCCCAAAGTGCTGGCTGGTTCCGTCTGCTCTAAGACAACACAGGAAAAAGCTACCATCTATGGGGCAGACAGCAGACATTCACCAGATGTGAAACCTTCCTTGATCCTGGACTTTTCAATCTCTAGAATTGTGAGAAGTAATGTCCTATTGTTTTATAAACTACCCAGTTTGGGGTAGTTTGATATAGCTGCTTGAATGGAGTAAGAAATGGGCTTTCTTTTGGATTCTCAAATTGTTCCAAATATAGCCATCTGAAGCCCTTTTAAGTTGAAACTGTTTTTGTTATATTTACCAATTAATCATTGAGTGCTCAGTTGTTTTAGGCACAAGGATATTCTGGACTCATCTGTATTTCTTGCTTCAGGTCCGGAATCAAGTGTTTCTCTAAAGAGTGCTGGCTTATCTTATTGGAAATATTGGGTGCTAACCATCTTCATTTCCTTGATTTAATTTAATTCATGTTGGAGTGTGTTATTATTTTTCTCTGTCATGTGTTGGTTTTATGAGAAGTATTTTCAGAAGCTGAAAGATTTTCTCATTTTGTTTTCTGTTTTTAATAGCTTCTTATAGTTGCTGCATTCCTTTTTCTGTCATGATAAAGTAGTCCATCAATTTGCTTGGGTTGTCATTACAAAATGCCAGAGATTGGGTAGCTTAAGTGACCGACATCTACTTTGCAGCTCTGCAGGCTGGAGGTCCAATATCAAGGAGCCTGCAGAAGAGCTTCCTGCACTCCCTAAGCCCCCTCCCTGCTCCTTGCAGCAGGTGCTATCTCATCCTCTGGACCTCAGGCCTGATTCCTGTCTTTCTGGATGCACGGTGATACCACTTCTCTTGCAGGTAGTTCTCCCTCCTGTGTTTCACCTTCTATCCACTTCCCACTCACTGCTCCCAGGTGGTGTCCAGAAAATGTTCTGCTGCTCTTGGGCATTTATTTCCCCTCTAGGTACAAGTCACACTCCAAGTAGATTAAGTCTCTTCACTGGGTTTGCAGGTATGGACTACCAGTAATCTTATTTCTCGTTATTCTCAGTCTTCAGAGACTGTGGTGAAAGAGATTGAGATTTAGGCTCTGGTCTGGTTTAAACTATGTAGTTTCAAAAGGATACTGTGTTTTAAAAAAACAAAGTGAGTCATCTATGTTGATTACTGAATATAATTTAAGAAATGATTTATTTACTATTAGAAAACAGATATCTAAGTAGCTCATAGATCAAATAAAGAAATTTAATGGAATTTAGGACTGAAAGAAAAAAAAAAACATTGAAATGTTCAGGGATGCTACAGAGCTCAGGAACATCATATAAAATACCATCATTGTGTATATTAGCATGAGACAGTGCCTCTCACCCCTCAATTACAGGGAGTATAATTAACCTAGAACCCAGGTTGCTGCACCCTGAAACGGAGCCAACGAGACTTGGCTTTCCACAGGCTACTTCTAACCCAAGGAAGGTGGGCTAGCCCCGGGAGGTGCAAGTTCCTCTGACTCTAGACCTTGATGGCCTCACCTAGCTTTGCCTGGACTGCACCAAGTCTCAGAAGCTTCCACCCTTCCTTTGTCTCCTCCTTCCCTTTCTTCCATTCCTCCTAACCCAATGCCAGTCCCGAATGAATCAGTTGGACTTCTCTGCATGCCTCCCAGCTATCTCCCCACTGTTAGTCAGAGGCCTCCCCCTCCTGGATGTCTTGCTTTTGAAATCTCATTGTAGAGTTGCTGCTTGGAATACTCAGAATCACCAGATAACAAAGACAGAAAGGTTAATGAGCTAATAATAATCTACTTAAGAAGTTAGTAAAAAATGTCTGAAAAAATATCTAGAGCATGCTGAAAGAGGAAAATAAAGACAATGCTAGGAATGAATAAAAATACCAAAAAAAGTTTCACTAAAATAGCAAAGCCAGAAAATGGTTCTTTGGAAAAAGTCTTAAATGAAATTTAAGCAATGTTAACTAAGAAGCTATAATTAGAAAATATTAGTATCAAAAAAGAGATATCCTTTTATATAAAGCAGAGATTTAAAAGATAAGGAAACGCTATGAAGAGATGATGCTAATAAAAATAAATCTATGTGGAATAAATTATTGACCAGAAAAATAGAACTTATCCAATATAACTTATCTTTGCCTGAATACATTTATAGTAGTAAGTTAATTGAATTAAAAATTGGTAAATTAAAGCTTTATCCCAATAAAATTCCAACATTCTAATGCTTTATGGTTATGCTAAATAACTTATTGTAGATAATTACAATTGTATTCATATAGAACATAGAACATCTTCTAGAGTAGGGAAAAGAAGAAAAATATTTTCCAACTCTTTTCATTCTGTTAGTTCAACTGTAATACTGCATCCATAGAAGGATAATGAAAGAAAGTTACAGTTAAACTTACACAAAAACACAGGGCAAACTATTAATCAAGTACAGATAATATTAATATAAATCTAGTGAATTTTTAAAAAATTTCTTTGTCACAAGAATGGAAGCTATAATATAATATTCTATCATTTGTTATGTGTATCACCATACTCAACAGAGTAAAAGCAAAATCAATTATGTACTTATCTTAAAAGCACTTGCTGAGACAATTCATGATTATAGAGAAAAACACTTTAGCACATTTGGAATCAAAATGAACTTTTAAAGCCTGATGTAGAGTAGCAAATTTTAGATCAAATAATTTTATTTACTGTTGAAGTATTAGAAGCATGCTATCACTTTAATTTAAGCTGGTACTTTGAGTCCCAGCTATTTCAATAAAAGAAGACAAATAAATCATAAGAATTGGAAAGATGCAAAATTACAATTATCAAAGATGATGTAATTATCTATTTAGAAAGCACAAAGTCATCTCCAAAATATAATTTATAGTTTAGAGATGTTATTGGGTATAAGATCAATTATATGCATGTATTCAATAAAAAAAAGTGTGTGTGTGTGTATATATATATATATATATATATATATATATATATTTGTGTTTTTGTGCATGTGTGTATGTATGTATTTATGCATATATGAAATTCAATAGTATTTGTGTACCAATAGTTAAACCAAACAAATAACATATTAAACCCAGAATCAGAACACACACACATACAGAAAACTGATTTAGCAACAGAGTTGTCCTTGTTAACTCAGTGCTATGTAGTGAAACCAGTAAAAAGGGCTTACTTTAAAGATCAATGAAGTCAATTAACTTGTACAATTTTAATATCTTTTATGAATAAACAAATGTTGACATAAAATGCTTGTGTATTTCTGATTTAATTAACAAGGATATTCTAAATTTTTCATATGTTTTTTTGAAAGAGTTTGTTAATATATGTCTTTAGGGAAATTTCCCTCCAATCTCAGATCTTAGAAAAAAAAATGTTTAAAATGCAAAATTGGTATGCTGAGTCATTCTTGGCAAAGCTGTAAGATACAAGGTAATGAGTTACAGAATGCTCAGAATTTTGCCATTATTTCATTCTGTCTTGAAGCATCATCCTAAAGCTTTATTTCTCTTTGCTATCTTTTCTCCTACTACTTTCCCTTTGTAAATCAGTAGAAATAGTTTTCTTGTTCACAACTCAGTGTTAATAATTAACTTTGTATTTTATCTGAACCATGAGAGTAAATGTAATCAGACAATAATACTCCTATCTGAAATAGGTATCAATTCTTTAGAATAAAACACACATGGATTAGCATAAGACTGTCTCAGACTGTATCATCAGGTTCATATGCTTCAATTTCTTGGAGTGCTCAACAAAACCTCTGAGAAGCCCTTTCTGACAACATTGGTGGCAAGATAGCTTGTCTATTTTTTTTAAATAAGTTTTTAGGAGAGATTTTTGAAACAAAGATTATATACTGCTCGTGCTTAATTGCAAAGTTCTTGTAATATATTCGTTTCCTAGTTCAGATCTGTCAAGCATTGTGTATTTGCTTTTCCTAGGAGTACAACACACTTGAGGTGATAGTTAGTGCTGGGTAAAATGAAGTCCACTTAGAGATTACCTGACATTAACTCTGGTTCCTATAATCATTCGAACAAATCTACATTTTGCAAGCTCCATTGTGTTTCACTTCCCCAGTTCTGTATGTACTGATTGTGTAAAATTTCACACTTTCCATGTTAATCAGAGATCCACTGTAGCACATCACTGTTCTGGACAAAAGCCCTACTTTCCTGATTGGTTTAGGTTGAGACTTTGCTCTTGTTGTTCTCTAATTCTCATGTTTAGGGATAATAGCATCCTGTTTATTTGTACTTTTCGCCTAGTTCCAGCCCTATGTGTAGATGATTATTAACTTCTACATGGAAATGGAGACGTTATTTGGGTATTAAATTTTGTAACATCACTTAGGTTTTGGAGATATGGCCTGATTGTTGCAAAATCAATGAAATAAAACACAAGTTAGTATTTTTACTTTGTGAAGTTGGTGAGTTTTATTTTTCTGAGCCTAGTCAAAGTCTCCATAAATGCACTTCACTTTGTTATCCTAAAGTATAACATACTGACTTATTTAGAGATAGATGTGCTTTTAAAAGTTTGTTTGTATTGCTTTTGATTCATGTTCAATATCAAATGCATTTTGGCCTCACTTTTATATTTAAAATCAGTACACATGTGTTTCAAACTAGTAAAGCAGTTTTTACTTTTACAAATTCTCCAAGGATTTAAAATGAAATTAAAGTAACTAAAATATATGAGATGTCACATATCACTTAAATCATTTATTGTGCTCTTGATTTTTGCTCAAAGAGGAAGAGAGATGCCACTGGGCTATATTTAACTATAGACAGCTTGGAAGTAGACTTTTCATTTTGAAGGGAGTTTCTGCAATTCTTATTTGTGATTCTAAAATATGCTTAGAGAAAGAAAGTTAAAAGATGCAGGGGGTGACTTCAATAATATGAATCAAATTACATTTGACTTGCCAGACTTTTGAATTGACAGAAACTTTCTCTCTGTTAAATTGTTTGCTGGCAGAAAGAGACAGAATAAAGAAGAAAAACCCTTAAACATGTCAAAACAAAGTCAAACGCAAACAAAACCTTTCTTATAGAGCAACCCAGTGAATAGAGAATATGGTGGTTACTGTTGTAAGAGGATATGCTTGCATCTATCTGTTAGCATCAAGTGCAGGAATATAATTGAAGAACTTTAGAGGAACTGTGCCTGGACTTCTGGCCCACCTTGGGACTGTCTGTTGATTCTTGGAGCCCCGCTGTTGCAGGATTATTGTTAGAATAAGGAATACCTACATAGCTCTTTATCAGGAGTCCAGTAAGAATGACAACCTCCTACTGCTAGGACACAGCAAAGCATCCTTCCTTTGGCCTCTTCCCTATAAAATCATATGTGCAATGAAGTCTTATGTCTGATTTATGAAATGAAATGAAAATTCTGAGTATTTGCTCATTCACTATTGGACATCCACATTGATCCTAACTAACTTCCTCCAGCCCACAGAATGCCATAGAGTTCATTTTCTTAGGATTTTTTTTCAGTTGGTCAGGATTGTTTACAAAATGATTGTCATTTGGATAAAGCTTGATTAAAAATTAATACACTATTTTGATCTGCCAGCATTTGAATTGACTATTGAGATGTTTTGTTCTTTAGAAAGCAAAGGTATCAAGCAAGAACCAACACTGGAAATCAAGTATAGATGAGTGTTTAGAAAATGCCCAATAGTCTATGCTTAGGAATGATCAAAACATCTCATTTTCACAACTCAAGTGATTGTTCGATCCACATTTCCTTTTAGTGAATTGGGGTCTCTTGTTCAATATGCTCACCTGATGTTCTGTGATTGGACAGGAAATTCAAACCTCTTTCTTGGCTGCTTTGCTTGTGAAGCTCTACCCTGGAATTTGTTTTCCTGCTGTTTTGACTTATACCTTAGACTTCTCTGATTGCCTTCTTTCATCACCCAGATGATGCAGCTCTTTCCCAGAGCATGCAGGAATTTTTCCTTTCTTAGAAACTATTCACGTTCTACTTATGCATTTATTTGTATTTTGAAAATGTTATGTTCAGTGTTTTTCTTTTAGTTTCTGATCTATAAAAGAGACTCAATAAATATTGGATAAAGAAATAGAAAGGCTGGATATTTATGTATTTTTTCACTGTTTAATATGTATAAAGATCACTAAATCAAGACTTATTTCAGTGCTTATAAGAATATACTTTTACATTAAAATGTTCAGATAAAATCTTTCAATAATTTCTATTGAATCATCTGAAATTCATATAACAGTAGAATATACTATTAGTTAAAATCATAGGGTTAGATTTAAAAAAATTCAGGATTTTCTCTTAGTCATTAGAAGAAAATTAGTGGGATGCCATTTCATTTTTAAAAAAATTCTTGGAATTTTCAAAAATAAACTATGAAAACATAAAATAGTATCTATTTTTTTTTTTCATTATTTTAACTTGCTTTTAGATGAATGCCCTTAAGATAATGGATTTTTCATGTGATTCTTTGGAGCGGCCGTCGGGGAACTTTCCCTAGGGATCCCGAGGCCGGGCCGCCTCAGTCTCTCCGGTACAGGCGCCCCCTGCGAGTTTCTGGTTGGAGACTGGTCACTTTGTCCTCGGGTCCCCGGCCCCCTTCCACAGCCGCCGAGCTGCGAGGGGACGGCCCCGGCTCCTGGGAGCCGCTCCACAGTGGCGTCGTGGCCGGATGGGCCGCCGCCCCCAGGGCGCTCTCGCCGGGTCCGCTGTGTCCACGGCTCCGTGTCCACGCAGCTCCGCGGGCTTTTCTGTAATCGCGGTTGAGTGCCGCGGCTCCGGGTTCCTTTGCCTCTCCCGAGGGAGGAGTGGCCCCCGGGGGAAGGCGGTGCCCAGGGCTGGGCGGCGCCTCCCTGCTCCGCCCTCGGCCTCCGCTCCGCCCTGCTCCGCCCTCGGCCTCCGCTCCGCCCTGCTCCGCCCTCGGCCTCCGCTCCGCCCTGCTCCGCCCTCGGCCTCCGCTCCGCCCTGCTCCGCCCTCGGCCTCCGCTCCGCCCTGCTCCGCCCTCGGCCTCCGCTCCGCCCTGCTCCGCCCTCGGCCTCCGCTCCGCCCTGCTCCGCCCTCGGCCTCCGCTCCGCCCTGCTCCGCCCTCGGCCTCCGCTCCGCCCTGCTCCGCCCTCGGCCTCCGCTCCGCCCTGCTCCGCCCTCGGCCTCCGCTCCGCCCTGCTCCGCCCTCTGCCTGCGTCCTGGGCCTCCGCCGGCCTGAGGTTCTGGGCAGGTTCTGCGGCACTCTTCACTACTGAGCTATCCCTGCTTCCAGTTGTGGGTCTTTGGATTTTCTGTCTTCATGGTTCAGTTTTTGCAGGTTACAGATGTCCGGAAATTAGCCCCTTCTTCTAGGCCCTCTGATGTGTTGACACACACACTTGCTCATAGTAGTCCCTAAGATCCTTTATCACTGGTACCACTTGAAAAATCTCTTTTCCTGTATGATTTTGCCTGATCAGGCCCGTTTTCTTCCTGTTATCCTGTCTAAGGATTCATCAACTTTGTTTATTTTTCTAAAACCAACTCTTGGTTTCACTTAGGTTTTGTGCTACCTTTTCTTTCCTTTTTTCCTTCAGTCTCTTTCATTTATTTGTGTTCTGATCATTATTATTTCTTTCCTTCCACTCTTTTTGAGTTCGGTTTGTTACTGCTTTTGTAGTTCCGTAAATTATGTTGTTGTTTATTTGTAATCTTTCTCTTTCTTTGCTGTAGTTGCTAATAGCTATAAACCTCCATCTTAATATGGCTTTTGGTGAATCTGATAGGTTTGGGTGTTTGATTTTTCCATTTTCATTAGTTTCAAGAAATTTTTGCATTTATATTTTGATTTCTTTATTGACTCATTGGTAAGTCAGGAGCTTGTTTATTTCATACACACACACACACACACACAATATTTAAATTTTACTATTGATTTCTAGTTTTATTTCATTGTGGCCATAGAACACATGCAATGTTTTGATTTGTTGTGAACCTGTTGAGACCAATTTTTTTTTTTTTTTTTTTTTGTCTATCCTGGAGCATGTTCCTTGTGCTGATTAGAAGAATATGAATTCTGGAGCTGCTGGATGCAGTGTTCTCTTAGGCCCATTTGGTGAATAGTGTCAGTTAACTCTGATGTTTGTTAATTTTTTTTAACTTAACCCTCTTATTTTTTTTTGTCTAGGTGTGTCTGTTGATGTGGGAGAGGTATTAAAATCCCCAAACATCATTATATTTGAGTCTACCTTTCCCTTTAGGTATAATTGCATTTGCTTTATTTAATTCTGTTATTGGGTACACATGTTTCTAATTATTATTTCCTCTTATTGAATTGATCCCGTTGTCATCATTATGTAGTGCTCTTGTTTTCTTTTACAGTTTTTGACTTTAAAGTCTATTTTATCTGCTGTAAATACAGCTACTCTTCCTTGCTTGCGATTTGCCTTTGTATGGAGACTCTTTTCACAACCTTTTATTTTAGTCCATGAGTGGCTCTTCTGGTAGAGTTTCTTATGGGAATGTATACTTGATTCTTTTTAAAATCCATTTGGCTGATCTATACCTTTCGACTTAGGAATTTATTTCATTCACATTTGAGGTAACTAAGCAAATGTTTACCACTTTCTAACCATTTTAATTGTTTTGTATTATTTTGTATATTATCTTTCCTTTCCATCTTATTCTTTATTTTGCAGCTTCATAGTTTTCTTCAGTGATAAGGTTGGATTCTTCTCCTTCTTTTGTATCCACTTTGCCAATGAGTATTTTTTAATATGATTTTATGATGGTAATTATCGTCCTTTCATTTCCAGATGTTGAACTTTCAGCATTTCTTATAGGGCCTGCCTAGTGATGATGAATTCCATCATTGGGAATGGGAATTTCGGGCAAAAAGTCAACAGTTTTTGTTTTTCCCTTCATACGTTTAATAGACAAATAAGGTCCAAAGTTAGTAACATGAGACAAGATGATAGGAATGTTTACATAGGGCCTTAGTCCAGGACTTTTGTATTTTTCTCAAGTTTTCAAACAAGTAGAATTTTCTTTTTAAAGTTCCTTAAATGGACATGTCCTGAACATTTTTTTTTTTTTTGTGTGTGTGTGTGTGTGTGTGTGTGTGTGTGTGTGATGGACATTGCTGTCCATCACATGCTGCTTCTTTGTGCTCTGTCTTTTGACAGTTACATGTGTCACATGCTGCTGTTTTGTGTTCTCTGTGTTTAGCTAGAGAGAATGCAGGCTGAAAATACATTGGAATGGGACAAGAGAGAGTTACTGGAAACTGAAAAACAAGGCCTGGAGAGAGAAAATAGAAGGCTAAAGGTCCAGGTGAAAGAAATGGAAGAGCTCCTGGACAGGAAAAGCAGCTTAAGTGAAAGCCTTCGAGGTCCTGATTTCAAGACATCCTACAGTGAACTACAGGAAAAGAACAAGGTAGGGCGCTCCGGGAAGCACCTATTCCCTCACCCTGTGCTCCCCTCTGGCGCCTGGGCCCTGCTGCCTTCACCAGTCCACGCTAAGTGTTAACTCCCCATTTGCCCTCTAATAAATGATGGCGTGAACTTTTCCTCATTTTGATAGATAGCAGTAATATTCAGATGAAACAGTGTGACGACTTTTGGATGAAGATGTTAAGAAATAACAAGTCTCTGAACAATTCCAAGAGTTTCCAAACAAAAGAAAAAAATGAAAGGAATTTTTTTTTTGTTTTACTTTTTCTAGTTATAGCTATGTAATTGGATTTCTTAAGCTATTGATCTTATTATCAATTAATATGCTTCTCCTTTAATTTGGAGCAACTATATAATAAGCATTTGTTGGTAGTTATTGAAAGTACTTACATAAACTTTTAAATTTATCTAAGGCTAACTCTTCTCTCTTTTTTCTTATAATTCTCAAAACCATGATTTTCAAATCAATTAAATGCACCATTTTGCCAGTAATTTTTACAGAAAGTAACATAAATGTGAAAACAAAGATTAAATTCAAAATTTGACTTAGAAAAACTTGGAAGGTTTTGAATGTGTTTTTAATCTTCAAAGTGATAGGCATATTTAGTGCTGCAGATGACAATTTCCTTCTTTTTGATAAATAATTTACAGATGTTTAAATGTACTTTCAGTGACAGAACTATAGTTAAAAATCTGTGTCATTTACTATCAATTTGCTACCAAATACATACTGCTATTTTTTCCTATTAAAACATCTATAGAATGTTAATGTTCAAATCTATTTTTCACTCAATTTTTTTAACAGTTTGAAAACCAAATGTATAAGTTCATGTTTTTGATTTATATAACTAATTCATACTCATACAAACTCTAAGAGCAAAGTGGTCAGAAAAATTTAATTTGATGTAACTGTTCAGTTCTTTTATGATTTTAGGGATGTATTGCAAATATAGTATTAAATTGCATTAGTATTTCATGACTTGACAATACAAATTTTTAAAGCCAAATGTCATAGTCAGTGATCATTAGTTTGTATGGTACAGAATCATGAACCATCTTAATGGCATGTGACATTCTGAAATACATATAACTAATAAATCTATACAGAATTATTTTGCAGATTTCTATTTCTAAAATCACACAATATTTTATCATTTATAGAATGTGGTTTTGTTATCCAAATTTTTCTTCCTATTTGATTCATTGAAAGAGGACAAGCATTTGTTCATGTTATTTTCTGTGTCAGCAACTGCTCTAGAGGGCTAATGGTAAGATGAATGGATCACTGTCCCTCTGCAGCATGAGCTTGGAGTTTACATAGAGACACACATACATAATTGATAATCAATGACTCATTGTGTTTATTGCTAAGAATGAAGTCTAACTGAAACATAGATGAAGAAGAAATTCATTCTATTTAATTGTGTTTAATTGTGACATCTTTCTAGTTATGCAGAAATGTCACAACATGAAACGTGCCAGTTAAGAAATATGAGGGCTAACAGGGACTCTTAGGAGGTGTCATAGGTGACGTGTTCTTTCATAAAGACCCACTGTAGCCATATCTGCACTCTTTGGAACCAATATAGTTCTTTAAAACCAGGCAGAAGTTGGTGACTGTGTTTTAGAAGACTCAGACCTTCCAAATCAGTGGGTGTGCTCATCATTTAAAAGACTGTACAATTGCTTAAGTTCATATTATGGTGATGGTAACAGAGATGGTAACCACTATATTTTTTTGTAGAGAGTTTTGGTGAATTTTACTCTCTTCATTAAGAATTCAGACTTACTGCAAAAGAACCAAAAGAGGAACCAAAAGAATTACTTTTCATGTAGCAGTCGCTGGTCAAAAGCCTTGGTGCCTCATGGAAGTCCAAAATATCAATATTTATATGTCCTGAAATGTTAAATAAATCAGAATTCTCCAAAAACATACCAAAGTCCAGGGAATAATGTAGATTTGGTTGTAAAACAAAGCCAGACTGTAGTTTTAACATCAGCAGAATAGGGTGGCTCTATCTATCTATCTATCTATCTATCTATCAATCAATCAATCATGAGTAGGAGCATCATATCTGTTTCTTCTCTATACATCCCTGTATGTGAGTGTGGACCACATGAGGCTCCTGTGTAGACTCATGTACATGAGTACCGTATCTCTATGTGTGTATGAGTGTTCTACACAAGTGAGCGCTGGCAGGGGAGGGACACTATAGTAAACATCACACAATTATTGCTCTCTCAAAAATATATGATGGTTCTTACCACATGACATTTACATCTACTCACACTTGCTGAATGTCTGTGGCTGACTGAAACTGAAACTACTTGCTTCTTATAGAAATCTCCATATCAGGGATGGTGATAGAGTTGATAGAGTGTTTGCCTCACACGCACAAGGCCCTGGGTTCAATCCCCAGCACCAAAAAAAAAAAAAAAAAAACAACCCCCCAAAACCCGAAATCTTCATATCAATGAGTTTTTAAAAATCTTTGAGTTTTATTAATCTTAATGTTCAATAAAATTTTTATATATCCCTAGTAATTCAAAAAGCATATTTCACCCTGTTTTTTTTTTTTTTTTACTTTTTAAATTTAGTTTAGTGTTACAGGAAATGTTTTTAAAATGTCAATGTTTTAGAAAACATACTATTGTTTTAAAAATGCTTCTCAATTTTAAATTGAACTACTACTTAAAAACAAATATTATTCTTCATGTGATATTATCTCTTTAATGTCCATTTGGTAATTGCTTTTATAGACTATATTTGAGTAATTTTCTATTTTTTTCAATCTTCTACAATTTACAAAAAATTAGTGGCACAAAGAACTTTTCATATTGGAAAATCATCATTCTAGCAGTAATTAATTTTAAAGCATAAACCACCACTATATTTTTTTGTAGAGAAATTTCTGCATCTTTTGATGCCTTGTGGGTTTTGGAAATAGTGATACTATTCTGTTGTCAGTGAAAGTAGTAGTAGTGAGGCATCAGAGAACAATGACTCAGACGAGAACTTTGGAGGCAGTATTGAATACTCTTCTCAGAATTCAGCCCTCATTTTATTTATTTATTTTTTAAAATTTATTTATTCTAATTTGTTATATATGACAGAAGAACACATTTCAATTTATAGTACCCATATAGAGCACAGATTTTCATGTCTCGGGTTGTATACAAAGTAGAGTCCCACCATTCGTATCTTTATAAATGTACTTGGGGTAAAGATGTCCACCTCATTACACCAGGTTTTCTATCCCCTTTCCCCATTTCTTCCCCTCCCTCCCCTTTGCCCTATCTAAAGTTCCTCAGTTCCTTCCATGCTCTCCTCCCCATCCCCATTATGCATTAGCATCCTCATATCAGAGAAAACATTTGGCATTTGTTTTTTGGGGATTGGCTTACTTCACTTAGTATAATGTTCTCCAGCTCCTTCCATTTACATGCAAATGCCATGATTTTATTCTCTTTTAATGCTGAGTTATAGTCCATCATGTATATATACCACATTTCTTTATCTATTCATGTACTGAAGGACATCTAGGTTGGTTCCACAATTTGGCTATTGTAAATTGTGTTGCTATAAACATTGATGTGGCTATATTACTATAGTATACAGTTTTTAAGTCCTTTGGGTATAAACTGAGGAATGGCATAGCTGGGTCAAATGGTGGTTCCAGTTCCAGTTTTCCAAGGAATCTCCATGCTGCTTTCCATATTGATTGCACCAATTTGCAATCCCACCAGCAATGTGTGAGTCTGCGTTTCTTTCCACATCCACGCCAAAGCTTATTGTTGTTTGTATTCTTAATAGCTGCCTTTCTGACTGTAGTCAGATGAAAAAGTAGTTTTGGTTTGCATTTCTCTAATTGCTAGAGATGTTGAACATTTTTTCATATATTTGTTGACTGATTGTATTTGTTGATTGATTATATATCATCTTCTGAGAAGTATTTGTTCAGTTCCATGGCCCATTTATAGATTGGGTTATTTGTATTTTTGGTGTTAAGATTTTTGAGTTCTTTATATATCCTAGAGATTAGTGCTCTGTCTCGTGTATGTGTGGTAAAAATTTGCTCCCATTCTGTAGGCTCTCTGTTCACCTCACCAATTGTTTATTTTGCTGAGAAGAAGCTTTTTATTTTGAATTCATCCCATTTGTTGATTCTTGATTTTATTTCTTGTGCTATAGAATTATTATTAAGTTTAAGGTCTGGTATAGTGATGCTACCTGCTTCACTCTTCTTGCTAAGGATAACTAGCTATTCTGGGTCTCTTGGTTTTCCAGATGAATTTCATGACTGCTTTTTCTATTTCTATGAGCAATGTTATTGGGATTTTGATTGGAGTTGCATTAAATCTGTATAGTGCTTTTGGTAGTATGGTCATTTTGACAATATTAGACATTTAGGGTTTTGTCACAATATACAGAAATGGTAAGTTTAATTATTATCTATAATATAAACATGTTTGCAAAAAGTTCTACAGTTTTTGATGGTGGACAGAGAACTGGGGGTGAAGTGTAGGATGAGATGGTGAGGGGGTAGAAGGTGAAGATATAGAGTTATTAGATCTTAGAAAGCATGAAAGAAGAATCTAAAAAAGTTGGTGAGTAACAAAAGAAGAGACAGAAAGTGATTTGGGGAGACAAGTGGGAAGACAGTAGAGTACAAAAAACAAAGAAACATAAATATTAAGAAAAGTAAATAATGTAAGAATAGGAGATAAAAGAATATACAACACCACTGTAATATACTATTCAGACTTGCCTGTAGTAGGCTATTCATGAAAAGTACTTGGTTTCACAAATGTTGGGGATATGAGGGTGGGAGGAGAGGGAGGGAGAGAGGGATAGGCGGGGGGAGAGAGAGAGAGGGAGAGATCTCGAAGGAAGATACAACGATTGTTTTGGTTGGATATAAGTATCTTTCCAGCTTCCCTTCATATCCAATAGGTGGGGTTGTCTGTTGTTTCCTGGTATCTCCACCCTCAGAATTATGAGCGTTATTAGGGTGGGAGGGTTGGTCTCAGGGGTATGGCTCCTGGAGGTGAGGTACATTACTTGTAGTCCCTGATGGGAGACTATACCACAGAGACCTTCTGTGGCGCCTGCTTGTGTGATGTGGGTGCTTGTTCGTATCTCAATAACACTGTGGACCTCACAATTCCTGGTCTCTAATTTAGTCTCTAAACTGTATCTCACTCACGCTCTCCTTTTCTAGTTCCCAATCAGGATCCTTTCTCTCCGGAGATCTTTTGGGATGAGCTCTGGGGGCTGCACACCTGTCATGGAGAGCTGTTTTATATTGGGCAGTCACTGCATGGAGTTAGTGGCTGCCAGGGAGTGTGTGTTGGGGGGAGTTCCCCAAATTGGTATCTGTCCAGCCAGTGTTCCAAACTGGGAGTTGCCCCAACTAAAGATGGTGACAAATGTGTCCCAAGATGAAAACAGCTGCTTTCAGTGATGGGATGCTGGGTTGGGTGGGGCTCGGCTGTGGCGTTGAGCCATGTGTTCAGAGATGCAGCTCTGTGGTGTGCAGTGTTGTGGCTGATGGTTGCTTCCAGACCCTGTATGATGTCCCTAGGTTTAGGCAGGCTACCATGTGTAGAGGACTATGGCAGCTGCAGAGTCCCAAGATGGAGGTGACCAGGAGAAATCCCACATTGGTAAATGGGGGTGCATACAAGATGGAAGCTGGATTTCCTGAGCATGGGTAGAGTGGCCAGGTGTTCTGTGTGGGAGCAGCTGTTGGGAGTCCTTTATCACTTGCAAAGAAACAGTATTCCCACTACTTGAATCCTAGTTCTGGAACGACACAGAATGCAGCCTTCCTTTAGCCTGCCATCTTGAATCTGCCTCAAAGCCCTCATTTTAAATGATAATAAGAATGTTGGAGAACTAACTTTAAAAACATTAGTAAATCAAGGTGTATATTTTAAATAGAAGACAATTGGGTATACTTGAAACTTTGGCTGCACAGGCATTAGGAAATTATGTTGGTGATGCATGATTATTAAAATATTAATTTCATGCAAAATATTTTAGAAATCTACCTATACTTATGAATATACAAAAATAATCCTATTGGAATAATTGATAAGATTTAGTATTTAAAAATTTTCAGTATATTTCATAAATTTGAACTTAATAATCTAAACTCTCTTTTAGAAAATGTTCTTACCTTTCATTTACAAGATCCAAGTGACTAAAAAGTTTAAGTATATAAAAATTTGCAGCAATATAGAAAATGGTGTGTACATGTCACATTGTGGTGTAAAAAGAAACTACTAATGCTATTTTTTAGCTCTTGTTTTTTGAATTTCTATGCTGTGATTATAATACAGATTTATTATGTTGGTACAATAGCATGTCTATATAATAGAATTAATGTATTTTAAAGATTAACTTATAATATTATACAAACATAAAATGAACATGTCAGTTATTTTACTTAACTCATTACTTAACAAAGAAATCATAAAGTTATCTGAATCAGTTCAAAGGAGATGGTAAATATTAGAAATTGAGGCATAAAAGGATTCTGAAAGAAGAAAGTGCTTAACAGATGAAAAATTGACTCTTTGATAGTATGTAGTAAGGTAAGACGTCAGAAAAAAATCCCCTGCAAGTGTATGGATGAGATTCATTTGCATTGCTATGGATTATGTATATATTGTATACAATAAAGCATAAAGATATTCAAAGTTCTTGGGCTGTATAAAATCAGCAAATGCTACCTGGAGAAATTTATTAGACACAATTACAAGGAATCTATATTGAGCATCTCAAAGTCGCTCATAATTTTTCTTTTCTTTTTTTTTAATTAAAAAAATTTTTAGTTGTTGATGGAACTTTATTTTATTTACTTATTTTTATGTGGTGGTAGGAATTGAACCCAGTGCCTCACTCTACCGCTGAGCTACAACTCCAGCCCCTCATAATTTTTCTTGATAATTATTTGATATATGTTTAATATCCCCTTATATAGTAACACGTCAACAAACCCTTAGGGAGTGTTACTTTTGGACTAGGGATGGGCGAACTTTTTTTGTAAATGTCAAGATTGTGAATATATTAATATAAGTTAGGCCATATAATTTCCTGTTGCATTTTTTAAAAATTATAAGCTTTTAAATATGTGGAAAATATTCTTCATTCATGAGAGGTCTGCAGAGAGGTCTAGAGTTGGAAATCTGTGTGAGATACAGCTGCAGAACTCCTGTTCAAGACCAGAAGTCCATAACATTCAATGCCTGGGACGGGTCCAGAGGGACCATGTGTGACAGAGCCAGGTGCACCTCGGCAGGGTTGGCAGCACTTCTATTTTACACACTTTCTTTCACACAGTAGGCTTTACAAACAGCCAAGGAATGAAGGAATCTTAAAGAATGAAGGAATTTGTAGTATAAGGCCAGCCATAAAGTGGTACGTGGATCATAATATTGGAAGAAGTTGAATGGCTTTTCGTAGATTTGCTTTGAGAGGAAAATGGGCTCTAGAAGTCAGTATAAAGGGATACCCAAAGCAACAGAGTGGACAGGCAGAGACAAAAGGGAGTTTCAAGAACAAATGGTAATCTTGGAGTTAAAGCCAACCATTTTTCCCAGGGTGTGGGACAAGGAAAAAAGAATCTTGGGTCTTTGGCTGCTCAGATCCTAGAGTCTTACACTCTTACCCTCATTTTCTTCCGGTTATTCATTTTGAGCTTCCAGGACAGAGAATAACTGTGAGAAGACAAATCAGAAGAAAGAAAATAACCAGTGGGTTTTGTGACCACTAGAGAAAAGAAGACATAATAACCAAAACGCATGACCTAATATTTATCAAGACAAGTCCCAAGCTTTCGGTAATGCAGATCAGTAGAATTGCAACTCTCAGCTGTTATTTTTGATATGATATCTATGACAAATGCTGATTTGCTTTATTCAATGTAGAACTCTATTTCTTGCATTTATAATACCATAATTCTTCTGTTGATGCATACTCTCTTTCCCTTCTATTGCAAATTATATTATTTTTAAATGAGAAGTTATTGGGAAAAAATGGTCAGTATTCTTGTAGGTAAAACTCTGTGAACTAGTCAACGTGCCTCTCATGAAATGATTTGGAAGCTTGTTTTCTTAAATGAACTCAGCTACTGAATCCCTTCATTTAGGTCACATAATGGGTCACTTTCAGAAAGCTAATGCAGCAGGGCAGTAATTGATGTGTCTTAGGAAAATGATGAATTAATCTAAAAGTTGAAAGGCTGTCAAATCAATTCCTAATTGATGTGCTACTGATGGTTCCAGATTCAAGGAATGACATTATATTTACTTTGTTCAATAACTTTGGCTTTAAATACATTTATTTTTTGTTTTGTAAAATGTTTAATATTAAAACTCAGTCCCTACTGCAGTGTTTGTCATATGCTTATAATGTGTCAAGTGGGTAAGTCCATTCATACATTTATATTACCATTTTCATTACATAAATTTGAATACATATCTTAATCTTTAATTCCTACATCTCCCATTTATTTGTGTAACAAGGCAAATGCTATAAATCTTTAATATTATTGGAGTTTCACATTATTCTTTAAAATTTCTATGTGTACCAGACAAATGATATGGTGTCCCATATCAATATAAAATGCAATTTTTGACATTTTAATCATTCATATTTTGTTTTATAATTTCATGAAATTTCACAATATAAATTATTACATTCAAGTACAAAATGATGTCTTTCTGCTTTTGATATGACTAGCATACTATACTAGTAATAACCCACTATTTATTAAAGCATGATTAGCAATTTGTATAAAAGTGATTTTTTTATTTAAAGGATAAGAAAAATATTTACATTTCAAGTTAAGATGTCATAAAAATGTAGTCACAAAAGTTTTTTTGATTTTTTAAATTAAAACTACATTAATAAAAACCCAAACAATTTGAACCGACTTGAACCATTTATTATTTTTTACTTTTTACTCAATTGAAATCACAGAACATAAAATTAATTATTTTAAACTGAAAAATTAGTGGCATTAACTACTTTCACATTGTGTAACCACCACCTCTACCGAATTCAAAAAGCATGTTTATTGCTCCAAAAGGAACCCCCCAGGGAGCTGTATGTGCTAAGGACCTGCTCCTCCCCCCAGCCCTGGCAGTCACCACTGATGGCATTGAGCCCACTTTTGCTTTCATATTGGCATTTGTACACCTTCTATGCAGAAATTACACTTAAACACTTTGTTTTGAATTGGGCTGTTTGTAGTTTTTCTGTTGAATTATACGAATTCTTCATATATTCTGGACACCAAGCTATGGTAAGATATATGACTAGTGAACATTTCCTCCCAGTTTTATGCTGTATTTTTACTTTCTCAGTAGTGTCTTTCAGTGCGTGCTGTTTTGCATTTTGATGAATCCCAATCTATTTTTCCTTTCATTGTTCGTGTTTTCTTATCTAAGAATCCATTGCTGAACCCAAGATTTATCCCTATGTTCTCTTCCAAGACCTCTGCATTTTTTCCTGTTATATTTAGATCATTGATCCACTTTAGTTAATTTTTGCATATGGTGTGAGATTGCACTATAGCTATTATTTTGCATGTGGATATTCTGTTGCCTCAGCACCAATTTTTGTACAGTTTATTCTTTCTGCCTTCAAATGATCTTGGCATCTTTTAAAAAACAATTTGCCCATAGATGGATAGACTTATTTCTGGATGCAATTCCATTATGTTGGTATATATATATTTTTCTGTGAGTACCTATACTTTTTAGATTGTTATTCATTTGTTGAAAGTTTTGAAATCAGGAAGTGTTAAATTTTCCAGTTTTTGCTCTTCTGTTTTCAGTATCATTTTGGAAATCCAGCCCTGTTAAAAATTAACGTGAAAACATTTGCCATTTTTTTTTTTGGAGGGGGGATTGGCTAACTTCACTTAGCATTATCTTCTCCAACTGCATCCATTTACCTGTAAATGCCATTATTTTATTCTCTTTTATTGCTGAGTAACATTCCATTGTGTATATATGCCACATTTTTTTCATCCATTCATCTACTGAAGGGCATTTAGGTTGGTTCCACAGTTTAGCTATTGTGAATTGTGCTGCTATAAACATTGATGTGGCTGTGTCCCTGTAGTGTATTGTTTTTAAGTATTTTAGATAAAGACCAAAGAGAGGGATAGCTGGGTCAAATGGTGGTTCCATTCCAAGTTTTATAAGGATTCTCCATACTGCTTTCCATATTGGCTGCACCAGCTTGCAGTCCCACCAGCAGTATATGAGTGTGCCTTTTTCCCCACATCCTTGACAATACTTATTGTTGTTTTTCTTCTGACAGGAAGATGGTATCTTAGAGTAGTTTTGATTTACATTTCTCTAATTGCTAGTGATGATGAACATTTTTTTCATATATTTGTTGATTGATTGAATATCCTATTCTGAGAACTGTCTGTTCATGTTCTTGGCCTATTTATTGATTGGGTTGTTATTTTTTTTTTTTGGTGCTTAGATTTTTGAGTTCTTTATATATCCTATAGATATAAGGTGACTCATAGTGGGGTCGGGAGAGGGAGCATGGGCGGAATAGACAAACTCTAGATAGGGCAGAGGGGTGGGAGGGGAAGGGAAGGGGCAGGGGGTTAGCAATAATGGTGGAATGTGATGGACATCATTATCCAAAGTACATGTAAGAAGACATAATTGATGTGAACATACTTTATATACAGAGATATGAAAAATTGTGTTCTATATGTGTAATAAGAATTGTGAGGCATTCTGCTGTCATGTATTTAAAAAATAAAAGCAATTAAAAACAAAATAAAAATAAATTTTATGAAACAAAAAAATTAATGTGAATCTGAGGATCAGCATTGTCACTTTTGCAAACAAAGACTGGTGGGATTTTGATAGGGATTGCACTGAAGATGCAGAGTACTTTGGGGAGTACTGATGGTTTAACAATATTAAGTCTTCTTACCTGTGAATATGGGATGTCACTTCCACTTATTTTAGCAATGGATTATCATTTTCAGTGTATAAATTTTCACTGCCTTGTTTAAATTTATTTCCACATAATTTATTTTTTAGGATGGTACTGGAAATAGGATTTGTTTTTTTTTTTTTTTTTTTTTTAAAGAGAGAGTGAGAGAAGGGAGAGAGAGAGAGAGAGAGAGAGAGAGAGAGAGAGAGAGAGAATTTTTAATATTTATTTTTTAGTTCTCGGCGGACACAACATCTTTGTTGGTATGTGGTGCTGAGGATCGAACCCGGGCCGCACGCATGCCAGGCTAGCACGCTACCGCTTGAGCCACATCTCCAGCCCCAGGATTTGTTTTTTAATTAATTTTTGGATGGTTCTTTGCTCAGGTATAGAAGGACAACTAATTTACATGTGTTCACCTTGTTCCCTACAACTTTGCTGGATTTGTTTATTAATAAGATTTTTTAATGGTCTTTTGTTGGTTTTCAGTTGTTGTTCTTGGTGTTTTCCATCTATAAGATCTTTATCAGTGAGTAGGGATAGTTTTACTTTAGCCTTTGCAGTTTGGGTGTTTTCTTTCCTGGCATCTCTGGCTAAAATCTGCCATCACTGTTGGACAGCAGAGGTGGAAGCCAGCTGTCTCAGGGAGACAGCTTTAAGACTCCACTGTGGATTATTAGATCAGCTGTGGGTTTTCATATGTTGCTCACTATGTTGAGAAAATTCCTCCCAACCTTTTTTCTAGTTTATTGAGGATTTTCTTTTCTCTCCTTAGGGTGTTGGACTTTGTCCAATGCTTTTTTGCATCAACTGAGATGATGATGTATTTTTCCCCTTAATTCTATTAATGTGGTGTTCCTTGTTAGGTGTTTTTTTTTTTTTTTTCTGTTTTGTTTTATTCTGCAGTGCTGTGAGTGAACCCAGGACCCTGTGCAAGCCCAGCACACTCTCTACCAGTGAGCTACATCTTCAGCCCTGATGTATTTAATGTGATTGATTTTCTTACCACCCTGGCATTCTTGGATGTATCATGTTCACTCATAATGTAAAATTCTTTCAAGATGTTGCTAATTTTTTTTTGCAACTATTGTGTTTAAGATCTTTACATCATTCATAAAGTATGTTAGAGGTAGATTTATTTCCTGTGTTGTCTGACTTTGGATCAGGGTAATGCTGAGCATTAAAGGACAAGAAAAGATGCCATAGAGATTTCTTACCATATTAAAGTTGTTGTTTTTTTTTTTCTGGATGCAGTGATTCCTTGACTCTGGAAACCTGTGACTGTGTTCCAGAATTCCAACACAGTTGATTGCACCTACTTCCCTTAATTTTTATATGCTTGAAGCTACCTACTTTGCCATATTTTGCTGGCATCCTGTGGCATATATTATTTGTCTTAGGAAAAACTGGATAAATATCTCCAAATCCTCTGTATGCTTTCTGTTTACTTAGGCTACCTCATGATTTAGCTGGAATTTTTGTATAAATGACATTGCCTTTAAAAAATATATTTTCCTCTGACTTTTTAAAGATACAGCATCTGGTATTATGATAATCGCAACTTACTGTGACAGAAATCAGTGTGATAGGTTTTGCTCTTTATTAAGTTCTAATAATGATATCTATTAAAATTGCTATAGCATGCAGTGATTTAACATGGAATGTGATACATAGTTGTACATATAAAATTCACATCATTGAGTTTCACTTAAATTTATTGATTTGTGTGTTTGTATACTACTCTTCAATATGTTAGTTTTGTTTAAATGGATCTGCATGTATTTATCTAGATCAGATTTGTAATATGGCTGCTGTAGTTGGCAATCAGTGCATGTTAGGTAATGATTGATGGTTCATGTTTGCTCACACTGCAATAGAACTGAGTGAGGTGGTGCATCCCTGTAATCACAGCAACTTGAGAAACTGAGGCAGGAGGACTGCAAGTTTGAGGCCATCCTCTGCGTCTTAATGAAGGCCTCAATAACTTAGTGGGACCCTATTTTAACATAAAAAGTAAAGAGGGCTGGGAATATGATTCAGTGGTAAGATACCCTCTTGGTTGAATCCTCAGTACCACAAGTAAATAAATAAGTAAATTGTATGCACTGGAATCTCCACAGTGACTAATTTGAACAGATTGCTTTTACCCCATCTATGTGACACCAAAGATAAATTTTCACATGGCAGTAAACAAACAAAGAATGACTAAAGAGAAGAGGAGAAAGAAAGAAAAATAAGTGGAGGAAGGAGGGAAAAAATGAGAAGAAATAAAGGAAACAAAAAGTAAAGTGTAACAAAAGAAAAATAGAGCAATTAAGCAATTAATACATTATAGGATCTGTTTTTGTAAACTTTTAAATAAAAGTTTAAACTATTTTCTTCTCAGAATAGTTATTTCCATCAATATGTCTTTCTTCCCAAATGTTAAATAAGTATCTGAATTAAATGTGAATTATTCCTTACTAGACATGATTGCCCAATGGTGTGGAGCCAGTTTCTCCAAGTCATGCTTTAACATATTTTTGTTCAAAAGGTAAAAGCGTATACTTTGGGAGACTATGTTAGATACGAAGGAACCTCACGTTATTTTGTCACTAAAGTGATGCCACCAATTCTTTTCAGTAGATATAGAATGTGGCTGAAAAAAACTCTGATTCCAAGTTTATTAGGATGCAGTATATTTTAAAAAATGGTTGTTGGTTAGTTCAGAGGTTGTGAAGTCAGTTCATAAGTCAACCCACAGAAGTCAAGGCCTTCCAGCTATGTGCAGGTGTTCAGCTTCATTTTTGATGGTGATGAGTACCATGAGAGTCTGAAAGTAAGACAGGGCTAGCTGAATATAGGGGCAGTAACAGTGCATCTCCAGGGACTTAAGTAGCTTCTGAACCTCAGCAGCTTCTTCAGTTACTTTGTGATACTTGACATTCACTTTATCTTTCTTTTTAAGTAAGACTTAATTGGAAAAAACCCAGATAAAAATTATTTTGGGGAGGGGTGATGCAGGTAAATAGATCACTTCGTATAAAATTTTTATATAAAAAATAGGAAAATGGTTAAATTTTAATGAAAACCAGTTAGTGTGCAAAATGTACAGAACCTTCTTAGAATTTTTAGGTAGTGTACAGAATGCTGTGAACATCAATTAGTATTAAATGAATTTGGCTAAGGTTGATTTCCTCATGGTAGTAAGGCCTATTAAGACATGAAAGTAGGATGTAATTTTATTTATCATCTTCACTCATCATCATCAGTCATTGTGGACTGAATTGTGCTTTACTACTGAGCTACAACCCCAGGCCTTTTTATTCTTTATTTTTAGACAGGGTCTTGCTAAGTTGCTGTGAGTCTCATTCAATTGCTGAGGCTGATCTTGAACTTGTGATCCTCCTGTGTCATCTTCCTGAGTCACTGAGAGTGCAGGTATGTGCCTCCATGCCCAGATAGAACAATTTAATTTTATATTACTTCCTAAATTTACAAAGCCTTAGGAATGACCTAAGGAAAGCGAGAAGACCAGGGGTCATGAGAGAGCTTCTAGTGCAACAGACATAGGTGCATATGCTGAAGGCTCACAAGATGTATGGCTTCTTAAGAAGCATGTGGTCCTGAGAAGTATTTATAGGAAGCCTACTCTTTCTGCCTAGAAATGAAACAAAAATGCAAGGCCGGTTCCACTCTAGAAGACTCTACATGTTTAGAAGCAATTCAGAAGGCAGCACTGGGTCTGTTTCCAAATTACATTGTTTGGAGCTGCTGTAGTTTCCTTAGAATCCCTTAATTTATTGTGAACCAGAGATAAGAATTGTATTAGAACCAAATGGTGAAAGAATTTGAGAGGTTGGAATAGAGAAATGAAAATTAGTTCTGGGAGTTAAATTTCAGTGTAAGTCTACTTAATATTATCAACCCAATCAATACCATTTGGTATTGTCAGAGTTATTACTGGGTATGGTGGTACAGGCCTATAATCCTCGTAGCATGGGAGGCTGAGGCAAGAGGATCCCTAGTTCAAAGCCAGCCTCAGCAATGAAAAGGTGCTAAGAAACTCAGTGAGACCCTGGCTCTAAAGAAAATACAAATAGGACTGATGATTGGCTCAATGGCCAAATGCCCCCGAGTTCAATCCTTGATACTCTCCTCCTCTTTCCCCCCCACCAAAAAAAAGCAGAGCTATTACTGAACCCAAGAAAATATTTTGTAAATCTTTTTAAGAACAACAGTATGATACATACCAAAATCACTACATTTTTCTTTGCATGCATAAAGCATTTTTTCTTAATTTATAATTTATTCACATCATTCAGCTACTTGATTAATTTTGCAATTTGAATCTGGAGAGAACTTCTACAAGTTAAATTAGTTGTACTTGGTGTCAGTCCTAGGTTACAGAAAAGCACCCGATAAACCTATTAAAAAGAAAATTTTATTAAAGTGTTTTGATAATCTGTAAAACACTACTCCATAAGTACTATTTTAGACATAAAAGATACAATTACATATAAAAAATGTACATCAAAACGTTTATGTTCTGTCCAATCCTTTTGACTTACTATCTAGCCCAGATGTTCTCAAAATGTGGAGCTTACATTAGTAGTAGCAGCAAATGCCCTGTCTCAGACCTCGTCTATCAGAAACTCCAGGTTTGTAGGTAGACTGTATTTTAACAAGCTCTACAGGTGGAACCTGATGCCAATGAACACCTGAGAGCCACTGACTTGACCTATATACCTGCATGTGCTGGCAGTGTCTTCAATGTGCTGTTAATGTGGGTCCTTTTCTAACATTGTCTTGGTTGTTTTATTATACAGTGGAAGAGCTACTGGTTAACTTGTGTTCAACTCACAGGTCATAAGAACATTGGACTTATGGAAATATGAAAGGAAGATGCTATTATTCTGGGTTTGGGCTGAATATTTGAGTACTTTTGGCCAAGTGATACACTGTGTTCATAAGTTTTAAAAGAATAGCTTGCTTTAAATAGCTGAAATATCTTCTACTACCAAATCCCATGATTCCATTGTGCTTTCCAAAATTTAGCTACTGAGTTTAAAAAATAGCACTAATTTGGGTTCATGAAGGCAGTGTAATATTTCCTTGAATTTCAGTTTATTTTTAATAAAATGGCTGTTTGCTTCTGATACAGTTGAGAATACCCTTTCCAATTGCTGGATTTATTTCTTTTTAATTCACACAGTTAAACTTAATATGGTTGTTGACATAATTGAGAGATTTTTCATTTAATATTTCTCTGCTACTGGCCATCGCTTTCTGTTTCCCTATCATTTTATTATGCTTAATTTAATGGTATTTAAATCCCTGTAGCATTTGGCAGCCTCTCAATTTCTCTCTAAATGATAGGAAATCAGAGGAGAAAAAGCATCAATATCTCAGTAACAAGCAAAAAATCATCTCTTTGCTTTTTAAACCAACTTTGATTTAAAATTCTATTACATAGTCTTTTAAAAAAAGATTTTGTGGTGATGGTTTTACTTACATACAAAGTGAATAGGAAGTCAGTAAAGTTAAAGACTGATTCTAGAGCACATTGCTGTTTCAAATTCACTTCTTATTCCATCATGCTAAAATCAGATTACCATATGTATGTCCAGCAAAATTTACAGGATGAAGAAAACAAATGGAATTTAGAGACAAGTGCTTTATCTGATTCCTTATCTCCCACAGGGGCATTTCTTAAATCTGTATTTTCTTTTTATCTCTACCAGATAGGGTATTTTATATAATAAAAATTTAGAATTAGTAGATATATAAATTTGGGACCCAAAAGTGTATATATTTAAAAACAAACACATAGGTAGTTTTTCGGTGTACAAAAAACAGAAAAAAAATCAGTGTTCTCAAAATACATTATAACATCTTTTCTGAAAAATGTAAATAACTTTAGTTACTTTTCTCTTTTTCTTTCTTCTTTTCTTTTTCTTTTCTTTTTTGTTTTTTTGGTTCCAGGGATTGAACTCGGGGTGCTTAACCACTACCACTGAGCTAGATTCCCAGCCCTATTTTATATTTTATTTGAGACAGGGTCTCACTAAGTTACATAGGGTCCTATCAAGTTGCTGAGTCTTGCTTTGAACTCAAGATCTTCCTGCCTCAGCCTCCTGAACTGCTGGAATTACAGGAGTGTGTCACCATGCCTGGCACTTCTTTATTATGGGAAAGGTAGATTGTTATTTCTAATTTGGGATTATTAAGTGTGAGCATATCTGTGTGTGTGTGTGTAAGTTCAGTGAGGGCAGTGATTGGAACATGTATTTTTGTGACTGGTAATTTCAAATAATATATTTTTACAAATGTATAAAATACCTTAGAGTTATATTTAAATAGATGTCACTAATAAAAAATATTTTCCAACTTTCTGTACCCACATTTGAAAATCTGGTTCTCTTTTCTGGAGGCAAGGTGGTGGCTGCTGGTGGTATTGTCCTTGGCAGAGTCTGAAGATGCAGGGGAATTTGAGAAGCCTGCCAGGCCAAGGTGAGGCAGGTGCAGGGATTGGAAGCATATGGGCAAATAATTAACTGGCTGAGTCTGTATTTCAAAAATAATTTTACCTTAAGCCAGTTAAAATTAATTATCCTACCTATGCCAGATAAAATTAATTTAATTTCTCACAAAGAAACTGTTTATTTGGCACAATTGGAGTGGATATAACTGGTGTATTTTTGATCCTTGTGAGCCTATCATAATTAGTATGTTGTTGTTTGGCTATATTTACTACATAGGAAAAATAAAGAATGTTTGGATTAAAAAATTAAAAAAACTTTGATGTATCATTTTTTCCAGGGAATTGTTTGAGTTTTAATGTTTTCTATCTCATCTTTATATCTCAGTGAGTCACTACTTATTAGCCTGACCTGTACATATGAAAAATGTTGCTTTCATTATTTATTATTATATTTGTCTTATCTACTTTTTTACCAAACAACATGTAATCCATTTTAAGGAAAAGCCATATTAAGTCAGTTTTTAGTTTTAATAGTTGTAAAGGAAATATATATGAAGGTGTTTTCAAACTGATATAAAAATGTTGCAGTTTTTTTTTCTATGATGTAGGGGCAGTGTGAGTTTTCAATTATTGCAATCTCTCTCATTACTTATTTCACATGTGTTAGCAAGATATAATCCACAAAGAACACAAGAAAAATATATGACATAATTTTATAAAAGATGCACAATATGTGCTTAGATATAAGAAATTTCATGTAAATTCAGATAGCATCTACTATCATTTGTTTATCCAATTATCTAACAAATAACTGGTGGGAAGGGAGGGATGGGAAAGACTGATCAATGGCTATAAAATTGCAGTTAGAAATAAAAAGTTCTAGTGTGCTTTTGCAGAGTAGGATGACCTTGATTAATATGAATTGTCAACTTGATTGAATTGGGAGATGCCTAAGATTAGGAGGCTTCTGGGTGTCTCGGGATGTTTCTAGGCATGATTAGTATGTGGGGCAGCAAACTGAGGCAGAGACCCATCTTGAATATTACCAGCATCATCCAGTAGGTGGGGAGCCTGTGTGGAAGAAAAGGAGAAAGAACAAGGAAGCAGCAGCAGATGAGAGCTTGATTCTTAAGCAAGTTCTTTTTTTTTTTTAACTTTCAAAATAAAATGTTTTTTTTCCAAAATGTTTTTTTTTTTTTGTGTGTGTGTGTGTGTGTGTGTGTATGTGTGTGTGTGTGTGTGTGTGTGTGTGAGAGAGAGAGAGAGAGAGAGAGAGAGAGAGAGAGAGAGAGACCTAGGAATATATAAAGAATATATGGAGTACCCATATTTAATGTAAAACAATTTTGTATTTTTTTGTAATCTCTGCCACATCCTCTTCTGCTGCCTTGCTCTGGTCTATGTCTTCATAATACATTAGTTGGGTTGTTGGAAATAGTGCTCTAATTGATATCTTTCCCCTCCAGGGTTTCTCACATTCAAGTCAGACTACCTGAGACTATAGGATTAAATTTCCTGAAATTCAGCTCTGATCTCATAGCTTTCTAATTCAGATATTTTTGATAGGTAACAGATGTGAGCTAGGGGAACATGAGTTTAAGGAGGTAATTCTATAAACTGGGCCCACCATGCTAACCCCCACATGCTTTCTTTTTTTAAAAAAAAAATTATTTTTTTATTTATATACGACAGAGGAATGCATTACAATTCTTATTACACATATAGAGCACAAGTTTTCATATTTCTGGTTATATGCAAAGTATATTCACACCAATTCATGTCTTTATACACCTAACCCTAACCCCAAATAATATGCTACTGAATGGACAATGGGTTGCAGAAGACATCGAGGAGGAGATTAAACAATTTTTAGAGTTGAATGAGAGAGCAGATATAACATATTGAAATCGCTGGGACACTATGAAAGTAGTTCTAAGAGGAAAGTTCATTGCATGGAGTTCATTCCTTAAAAGAAGAAAAAGTCAACAAATAAATGACTTAAAATTACATCTCAAAGCCCTAGAAAAAGAAGAAATCAACACCAAAAGCAGCAGAAGAAAGGAAATAATTAAATTCAGAGCTGAAATCAATGAAATTGAAGCAAAAGAATTGAAAAAATTGACAGAACAAAAAGTTAGTTCTTTGAAAAAACATAAAATTGACAGACCCTTAGCCACGCTAACAGAGAGAGAAAACTCAAATTACTAACATATGGGATGAAAAAGGAAATATCACAAATTTATCTTCTGTATTTCTGTAGTGTCTGTTGTGACACTACAGAAAAAAAAAAGTCTACAAACTAAGAAAAGCCCAGGACTGGATGATTCACAGCCAAGTTCTACAAGACTTTTAAAGAAGAACTAATACATATACTCTTTAATTTATTTCAGGAAATAGAAAAGGAGGGAGCACTTTGAGCGAGTTCTTGATTGCTGCTGTCCTGAGGATGCCAGACTCCTGCTCCTGCACTCTTCCAAAGAAGACTCTGATCAGTGACTCTTCAGGGAATTTTTAGTCCTTTGGCCCTAGTGTGGGGTGGCATCATTGATCCCTCTTCTTCTGAGTCTCCAGATTCTTGCAGTGAACAGCTACATTTCCTCCAGCCCTCCAGCCTTTATTTGGCCACTGTGGGACTCTCCAGCTTCTGATTGTCTAAGCCTGTCTAACAATCCCCTTTTCAAAATTATGTGTGTGTGTGTGTGTGTGTGTGTGTGTGTGTATGAGTGTGTGTGTGTGTGTGTGTGTGTATCACCTTTTGGTTCTGTTCCTCTAAAGAATCCTAATACAGTGATAAGGATAATGTACTGAAAATTGCAGAAAAGGAGAGGAAAGGATTTTGAATGTTTTTTACCACAAAGAAATGATAAATGTTTGATGACAAATATGTTTAACCTGGTTGAAATATTACACAACATGTACTCTTTTAGTCAGCTTTTTTTCCTGCTACGACCAAAGAAACAAGAAAAATTTTAGAGGAGGAAAAGTTTATTTTGGGCCCACCATTTCAGAGATCTCAGTTTGTAGATGGCCAACTCCCTTGTTCTGTGCTCAAGATGAAACAGAACCTTATGGCAGAAGGGTGTGGATGAGCAAAGCACTTCAGGCCATGAGCACCAGGAAACAGAAGGCTCCTTCTGCACAGTGAGGACAAATAAAAACCCCAGCTACCTGCCTCCTCCAACCACACCCTGCCTGCCTTTTGTTAGCACTTAGTTGATTTGTTTCAGTGATTTAATCCAATGATCAACTCACAGCTCTTATAATCTATCAGTTCACCTTTGAAGGTTCTTGCATTGTCTAGCACAGGACAATGGGTGGTACCTCTTATATAAACCTTAACTGTTTAAGTTTTTATTTAACATAATAAACAAAGGACAACAAAGATAAAAAGTATTTTATCCTGCATCATTAGGAGTTTGGTTGTCAATAACAACATAGGAATACAATGGAAAGGCATGTAATATGAAAAAAATGCATTATTTGGAAGAATGGGGAATACTAGCCTGATGTTAGGACGCTAGCACAGAACAGGCCCAACTAAAGGATGGGTTCTCCTTGGGGACCATCTGGAAGACATGAAGTCAGGATGTCCTTCTGTCTGCTGCTTTGATTGCTATAACTTAGCTGCAGGATATAAGTGGGGAGTTCCCTGTAGAACTGGGCGTACCAGCTCTATTACTCTTCATTGCCTCTCTTACCAAAATCAGTTCCAAATAAGTTTTCATGCTTCATTTTAACAGCATCTGAATCATTTCTGGAGCTTGACCTATAAGAGATTCAAGGAAATGTGGATGTGCCATATCATAGAAGGGAAAATTAGAGGAAGTTGGATGGATGTGGAGATAGTCATCCATGGTATGTTTAAGGCCTACAGTGTAGATGGAATATCACGTTGTGATAGCTGTCTTCATGAAACTTACTGTCATGTGTAGGAGATGAAAACAAATTGGATATTATTAAGTTATAATATCAATTCCAGGAACTGGCAAATCAGATTGAGATCTAGATGACAAAAGGAAATAGGTACCTAGAACAGAGTGATTCACAAGCTCCCACCCCATGTGGACTGGATGAAAGTAAGGGTCTTCCTTGCACTGGATGGAATCCAACCTCCTGAAAGAAGACAGGGGTGTGGATGTGGTGGCATGAGCCTGGGAAGAAAAAGCTGCAGGTCTCAGTGGCTCCATAGGCTCACTATTGCTATTCATCCTAAATCATTAGGAAGCAAGGGAACAGCAACAACCAGACAGGGGTTTTGAAGCAGGATTTGGTTCCAAATCAGAGCTCCAGATAAAGCAGAACTGTATTTCCACCTCCTGTTGTTGCTCGATTTTGTGCCTCTTGTTTTTATTTGTTTCATTGCTTTTATTTGGAAAGCCAAATTTCTTGAAAGCCACCAGTTTTCTTTTCTTTTATGAGATAATTTTAAGTGTCTTGGGAGCAGGACAAGAGCAGTGGCATTGAGGAAGCCATACATGGAGGAAAACTAGGGTTCCAGATCCCTGAGGTATGTTTCTGTTGCAGACACTGGGCTGGTGGTAGCCATCCGAGAGAAATTCGATGATTGCAGGCGAGGGATGGGGAGTAGCTGTGCTCAGCCAAAATTCACCTGCTGTGGGGATGGAGGGAAGGTACAGAAAGGGGTCTAAATTAACCTCCTACCTTTCTATTGGGAACAGATCTGGTGGTTATACTTAGCTAGTGTAGCTAAGGGAACTGTCATGTCATGACCTTTTTTAGTAGGTGTATCTTTAGATCATGTTGTTCCTCTCTGTCCAAATTTATTTGCCTTAGGATTCAAGTACTTTCCATCTTGTATTAAGGACTTTATTCATCAATTGAGATTTTTCTTGACATATGCTAATGAAAGAGCTAAGTTTCTTTAATTATCAAACTTGTGAAAACTTGTTATTTTTAATGTTTTAACATTCTCTGTAAAATACTGTTGACTTTTAATTTATCTAAGAATGGCAACATTTTGCTCTGTGTCTTTCTCTCTTTTTATTCTGTTAGTCAGCTTTTTATTACTGGAACCAAAATACCTGACAAAAACAATTTAGAGAAGAAGTTTATTTCAGGGCTCACAGTTTTAGAAATTCAGTTCATAGTTGGCTGACTGAAATTGCTCCGGACCCAAGATGAGGCAGAACATCATGGAAGAAGGGTGTGTGGAGGAGCAAGGCTAAGCTTATGGCATCCAGAGAGCAGGGACTGAGAGAGAGGAAGAGGTCCAGGAAAAATATAAACACCAAATGTGTACCCCCAGTGATCTACTTCCTTCAGCTATGCCCCACCTGCCTACAGTTACCACCCAGTAATCCTTTCTGTTATTAATCCAGCAAATGAATCATCCCACTGATTCAGCTACAGGTCTCATAATTTAGTAATTTCACCTCTGAATGCTGTCACATAATCTTCTCTAGGAACAGCTTATTTTCAAACCATAACAGATTCCAAATGTTTTTTTCACTGTAATCACCATTCTTCACATTACAGTAGCAATACAACCTGAAAATAAACTGCTTTTACTTAAAAACTGGACAAGGTGACATTTACTATCTATGAATATACTCAACCATTTTATTTGTCGTATGCACACTGTGGTAATTTCTATACATGTGTGTGTGTGTACTAGTATTTTTTTCTTTTAGTACACTGAGGCACATACCTCTAAGGCAAATATGTCACTGTGGTAGACCAAATATTGACCCATCTAGCATGATAAAAAGCAATTAGAAAATTCCAAGTTTATTTATTAGAACAATGATCTTGTCACCTGAGATCAGAAGATTCTAAACTTACACAGAAACATCTACTTTATTTATGAAGGTAAATGTCATAATTCATGGCTTCTTGAGCACCAACACTGTATTGAGATACCCCTGAGCCTTTCAAGTATCTGAATCAATATATTTTATTCTTCATCTAGGAAAATTTGAATTTGTTTGTAATTCAGTGCTATCAAAATGGTTCCAGAATTTACAGCAAGTATATTTTTTGAAATATGTAGGTTTTAAAGAAATTATGGGCTGTAAACTAAAAAGTAACCTCACTCTATTGTTTCAAGAGAAAATAGGAAATTGAAAACTAATTTTGCTAATCATTAAGTAGGATCAGAAAGAGGTATTTAACTTTTTAAAAATATTATATCCCTGTTTATTTTGAGATAATGGTCATTTTTACAACAAAATCTGATCTTTTGAACACAACTATAAATGAGCTCATGTTTAGCCTATTTTGGAGCCATTCTAACATGGAGTAAGGTGGGTGGCAGAGTTTTATCTTAAGTAAGGCAGGGCTCTTGACAAATAACACAATACAACATTACATCAAAACATGAAACAAACAAAGGCCTTTGTTTTGTGGAAAAGGTGGTAAAATGCTTCCATGTTTTATAATGTCACCTTTAAATAGATCACGCTGTCCTTATTACCTTCCAAAATTACATTTAAATTCCTAATACAGGGTGAAGAGTAACACAAAATTGTATATATAACATACTGACAACAGGTTACTTTGTCCAGCTATAAAACATCAAATAACATGAATAAGTATCAACCAAATTTGTTATTTCTATACAAATCTGAGACTATTACTACTGATAAGTTTAGTTTGGAGAACATCAACTTGGCAAAGTCCTCTCCTAAGCTTTATATTTAACTAATGTTAAGTTTTAAAGTACAATTTTGAATCCATAATATACAGTAACAATAATCACAGGTCTGCATGGATTAGGAAAAAATAAAGGATAGCCTTAAAATTCATAAATTTAAGAAATTGTTAATCATCAGAAATTGACTTAATCAAAGCAAGCAGATGTAAAACAGGTCTTCAAATGATAGTGTGGCCCATCTATGTCAGATACAATGTACAAAAGTGTTTATTAGTTATCTTGCCAGTAAAATTACCTAAACTTTCACTTTATAAACTTTTACATAGTACTTACAAAAGCCTTAGACAGATAATAATCTCAAATGCATACATATACCTAATCACATATATTTAGGTTGTCATTTATATTATTATAATCTAAATAACATTTGTTTGTTTAACCAGTTACAAAGTAATCATTTAAGACTTTAAAACAGCTACAAATCCTAATGCCTTTAAGACTTAATTTCCCCAAGTAATAAAACCTAACAAATACAGGAAAATTATCCTGATGGGTAAGAGAAGATCTATGTTTCAGACTTTGCTTCATATTAGTTCATTAAAGTTCAAATAACTTTAATTGACTGTGCTAATTATAGCCAATTTAATCACAATCACAAACTTTTTGAGATTTACCTTCCACAAACTGTCTGCGACTTACTTCCTTAAACATTCACAACTTCTTTACATCCTTAGTTTTGTTTTCTTTTATATTGGACTTTAGCACAAGAATATTACTTTGCCAGACAAAAATAGTTTCTTATCCAGAGACATTTCTTTTACCTTCTAATTTTACATTCTAAAGTATTTCCATACCTATAATTTTTTTTCTTTTTTAGTTTCACACCCTTTCTTAAATTCATATTCTGAAATAATCCTTATTAATTTTATCTGCAAATGTAATTCACAAAACAAATTTCATCCCAAGGAGAGGTTTGGAAAATCTGCCATATACAAAAACGGTCTTAATCTTTTCTCTCTCAGGTGGCAGTCAAGGGGTTGGAGTACAGGATACTTTTCAGCCTGACCTGTCTGTCTTATCATTATCACAATTCCATCAACTTTAAATGAGTTCTCCACTGTCGATTTTACCCAAAGTCTCCTTTTGGGCTTTTTTTTCTTATACTCTGCGTATTGATATGTAACGGAAGAGGCCCTTTCCTCTTTTTTTTTTTTTCTTTAGGCTTCCTTGAAGATACCTTTGCAGAGACAAGGGTTTGCCTTAGTTTGTCTTTTTCTTTTTGAGTGCCATTGTTAATTCTGCCAGTCTCCCCATGCATTTAGTTTGATAGGGTACTGTTATAGTAATAACTGCTTTCCCCAGTGATGGATCGAAAGAACTGATTTTCCCCTGACCAAACGGGATGTCCTGTCAGGTCTTAAAAGGGGAAAGTATTCCTGTCCTCATGTCATAAACAGTGCTGAAACCTAGTGCCACATCCTTTTTAGCCAGCAGCCTCCACCCTCCATGAGCAAAAGTGGCTGGAAGGCAGGGCAGAGGTTCTCTTTGGCCATTTTTCTATGGCCTAGGCTTCTTTTCTGGGAATTTTCCCAGTTTGGGGATAGTGTCCTTGACCACAGTTAGATGATCTGTAGCTGCCTGAGGCCAGGCTAAGAAACAGTGCTGTGAGTGCCAGGACTGGGTGTAAAAGATATAAATCTTGTTAACCCTTTCTTCTGGTGTGCTGCTATCCTTGCACACCAGAGGCAGGGTCTTTTGGCACTTTCAACTTATTTCCTGATGGTTCTGACCCTTATCATACAACTGCATAAATATCTCTACATATAGAATCTCTTTTATATACTTTACCCCTGACCAACCTCAATGTCAAGATTGTATAATGATCCAGAAAAACCATTCAAAGGCAAGATTGTGTTATAGTAAACCATCTTTTTCTTAGACAGACTTATACCAATATGTGACCCATTCAGCCAAGATTTCTCTGCTCTAGAGACTATGGATAAAATCAATACAACATGGCCCTTGTCTTAAAAGACCAGTAACCAATACAAAAAAAAAAAAAAAAAAAAAAAAGAGGAACATGGAAACCAGGGTTGACAGATGGGAATCTTTAAAACAGATCTACACATACAAATTTCTTCCACTTACTTCAAATTTGACAGACCAATTCTAACTGCAAGGTTGTATAATAATCCAGAAAGCTATTCAAAAGCCAGATCATTACAGTAAAATATTATCTTAGGCTTATAATATAGGTGGCCCTTAAACTTACTTTACTTCTAACAGACTAACTCTAATTGTAAGGTCCTACAAAAACCAAATACAGAGACAACCAGAGAGGAAACCCAAAACCTTGGCCAAGAGATGAGAACCTTTAAATTGACCAGCCAAGATCTTTCCCATGAGACAACCTATAGGATCAACGCAGAATTGGCCATGTCTTAAAAGGGGCGATAATATATACAGACAAACAAAAACACAGCCAGCCAGCCAGAGGGAATTCCCAAACCCAAGGCCAACAAACAGATGAAAACTTAGACCAGATCAGAAGGGAGTAAATATCCCTAGGATTTATAGTCCCTCTTAACCATGACTCCTATACCAGTAGTGACACAGATGTTCACATAAAGAGGAACCAGACATGTGGAATCAAGGGTCTCAGTGTGCACACCAGGGAACCTACCAGAGGGCCAGGGGTGTTGAGACTTGAGTTCAGTTTCATTTTTCTCAAAGTGGACCACTGTGGAGCTTCCTGTACCATTCAGGGAGAGAAGGCAGGAGTTCCCTGAAGCAAAAGGAGCTTCATCAGCTGTTGGGATGGTCCCTCAGTCCCTCCCTTTAACTCACAGAAACAGCTACTCTAGTTCTGCCTGAAGCAAACTCACCCATCTCCTAACTTTCCTGCAGTTGGCTCTCAGCAAGTTTGCCAGCCACTTGCATCTTCAGCATGGAAGTTGGGTTCCTTAGAAAGTCAGGACTACCCAAGAAAGCTGGAGTGGGGACTGCTCTTGGGTTCTACCCAGGGTACCAAATTTGTTGCCTAAAGTTTGCTTGGTCCTTGGCCCTGATGTCAATACAATAATGAGGACATGGTTTTGAGAAAAAAAGAAGGAGAAGGTTTATTGCTTTGCTAGCAAAGGAGAAACACAGGGGACTCCTGCCCCAAAAGTTGTGTTTCTCAGTATTTAGCTCTTAAACACCAGACCTGATTTGTGTGTATAGAGAACGTGACTGGGTGTTATCGTGGCTCCGCGTGCAGTGTGGTTACAGCCCGTGGGAATCATGGGGAACTTCTTGCATGTCTGTGCTCCAGAAAATTAGTCCTTAAAACACTTTAGAGTTTACCCCTTATGTCTGTTTTAGGGAGAAGTATTTTATGATATGTACTATTCATAAATATTATATTTATTTTTATAATGGCATATTAATTTCACCAACCACTAGTTTCCAGTACTTACTCTATTTAAAGAGATAGTGAAGCTTTGTTATTCAGCATATATGTAAATATTTAGAAGGAGTATATGCAATAGAAGAGAGAATGAAACTTTCTTATATTGAACACATTTCTAATCTTTGGTAGGAATCCAGGCTCCTATGTGAACATGCCTAGGAGAGAGAAATACAGCTTTCTTATTCTTATGTATTTTTACCAAAGGCACTTGCTGAGAACCCTCCCTGGTCTCCTGCAGCTTCTGGCCCCTCCTGTTATTTCTGGATTTCTGGCAACAGCACTCTAATCTTTGCCTTCATCTCCCTATCTCTGTCATCTCTGTTTTTGTGCTTATCAAATCCCCCTTTCTTTATTCATAGAAGTGTATCAATCAGTGAATTTAGGGCCAATTCTCAATCCAAGATCTCACCACAAGACTCTTAATAATGTTGAGACTTTGCTTCCAAATAAGATCATATTCTTAGTCACTGGGATTAGGGCTTGGGTACATTTTAACAAGGAAACAATTCAACCTATTCAGTGATTAAGCAAGTATGAGGCTGGTTTGCCACATTACGTAAGTGCCAAAGATAAACAACGAACCAGGGCAGGAATATTGTAGGATAGTAAAAAAGAGATTCAACAACATGGTAGACCTGTTTGCTTGTTCCCAAATCCCAAGAAGTGGTCTGTAGAACAAAGGTAGATCCACTTGCCAAAGTATAGCACTATTCAGGGCCTTAAATTTCAACTAAACATTTCAAATATCCATACAACTGAACAAGTTGCACTCATCCAGAGACCAAGAGTTTCTAAAGAGATCATTATATGGTTACCTTGATCCCTAACTACCTACGTGACTGACTACTTCAGAGGAACTGGCAACAATAATAAATAGAGATGTCAGGGCCATGGTGAACTTCCTTTTCCAAGAATACACCTGTTTGTACTACATATTCTTGGTTGAATTTAAATTTTTATGTCTGCATATCTATGCTAGATAGAATAATAGCTCTTGAAGACTTTTATACCTCAGTCCCAGGAAATTGTGAATGTGTTATTATTTTTTTGTAATACAAGATGTTTTGCAGGTGGACCAGAGGATGCTAATCAGCTGATATTAAATAGGGAAATTGGGCTAGGAATGCCGCTCATTGGTAGAATGCTTGCCTAGTATTAGCACAGTTCTCTTTCCAGCACCATAAAAGTAAACAAATAACTGAATATGAAGATTTTCCTGGTTTATCTCCTTGAGACGAATGTAATCACATGGTCCTGAAAAGTGAGAAAGCCAGACAGAAAATTTGGTCAGAGTTTTCAGCATGAGAAGGACTCTATCTGCTGTTGCTACCTCTAAAGATGGGGGAAGTAGGCATGAGCCAAGGAATTGAGGCAGCTTTTATAAACTGACCAAGACTAATAGCTGACAGCCAGAAAAAAAATTGCAGACATTGGTCCTTTTAACACAAGGCCCTAATTTCTGCCAACAATCTGAATGATTGAAGAAATTGAATATCCCTTAGAGCCTATAGAGGAAAAAAAAATGCAGTTCTAACAAGTCAGAGCCATGGCAGATATCTGATCTCCAGCTCCCCAAAGAATAAATTTATTTTGTTTAAACCAATGTTTGTAATACATTTGCAACTAGAACAACAACTAATATGATGTCATTGCTCTGCAACTTAGATTTAATATTCTGATAGAGGCTGTAACCAATTCTAGTCCTTTTGTCTAAATCATACTTCATTGATGATATTTTAACAGAATTCCAGTCAGAAGGCTGAGTCCAGCTGCCATCGTTGACCTCAGCTATGCAGTCAGGGTTCCATACTTGGCTTACTGGATAAGTCCCAGGACAGAGTAAAGGTATTATTGCAGATGAGCAGGTACAGGTGCACTTTCCACCTGGCCTGCATTAAGTCAGTTGCATTGGGAAGTGTGGGTGACTGTACATCCTCCTCCCTGCTCATCTGAGAATGTAGATGTTCATTACAATATATACAAGGGTTGTTGAATTCGAAGGGCTTGTGATGTCTCACTAGGGATATAGATTACTGTTGTTTAGGACTTATTGTTTTGCATCAGTATTACATTGGTTTGGTAAGCCACATAAACAATATCACCACATATTTGTGTCTTCAATAACCATGTTGCATAAACTAAAGGCAAGTGCCAGATGAAGCATTTGAATTTTTTTTTTTTTTTTTTTGGTGGCGGATTCTGGGAGGTGAACTCAAGAGACAGTCCATCATTGAGCCACATCCCCAGCCCTATTTTGTATTTTTATTTAGAGACAAGGTCTCACTGAGTTACTTAGTACCTTACTTTTGCCAAGGATGGCTTTGGACTCAAAATCCTCCTGTGTCAGCCTCCTGAGCCACTGAGATTATAGGCGTGGGCAACCAAGCCTGGTACATTTGAATTTTTATCAGTCTGAATGAAGTAAGCTTGCCCTTATGGGTGTTTGAGCATGCACAGAGCCACTTCACCTTCATGAACTGTGGTTGACAGCCTCGGGCTCAGGGGACTCAGCCATGCCTACCTGGGATTTTATGCTCCTGGAGGACCAAGATGGGAAGACAAACTGTGCTGCTTCTGGACTCAGGTAAACAGGTGATGGTTTCTCCAGGCTCCAGTAGTGAATATTAATCACCCCTCTTTCCTTACAACTTCTCAGGTGCTTCCTAACAGGTATCAGGAATGCTACTCTCACAGGCTACTCCTTCATGGACACATTGTCTATATACCCAAACCCATAACTTTCTTGCACCCAGGTGGCAGGATCATGGAGCTGGGACACTGCTAATATTCCCAAGGGAGAAAAGTTATTTGCTAAGCACCTACTATGCATCATTATATTGGCCTATTTGAGTTTGTGTTAACAAAAACCTTAAGATGTAGATTTATTATTGACATTTTACAGACAGAAGCCTAAGCTTTCTGATTCTAAAGTCAGAGAGGTTCAGTAACTTGTTCAACCCTGACACTGCTAAGACTTCCAATCTCATGATTTTGCATATGGCTTGAAACCAAGAAATAGCCTTTATGTCCAATTGAATGAATGAATATGATTCAGAATTCCATGTTCCATTCATCTGCCATATTACCTTCTACTACAAAGAAAGGAACATGAAGCATCTGATAAATTAAAATATATGCACAGAGACACACATACTATTTTGTTTATCTTTTTTCCAGTGTGTCCCATTTTAATAAATACTTACCAGATTTATTATTTAATAATTTATTGGATTCCTAGATAAGTTTCATAAGCATAAAAATGCACATTTTGTATGTATACAAAACTATATAAAATGTATTTTTATTGGGCAATACAGAAATCAGGGTTTAAAAATGTCTATACATTTAAATAACTGTAATACAATATCTATGCAAATAATGCAAACTATGTAGATGCTAAAATGATGATTTCATTGTTTTATTTAGCAACTAATTGCATAATATTAAATAACATTATTTAATAAGAAAATAGTTCCTATGAATTGTGCACATAGCATGTTCAATCCCTTCTGTCAGGTATGGTACAGACATGAGATCATATAAAAGTATTATTAGACAGGTATTTTTATAATCCCCATCCCCAGAAGAGAAACCTGTGATTCTACAAGCCTGAGTAACAGCAATAAGCAAACCATTCTCCATTCAAACACATATTTGGACTGCACATTGAAGAAAGCATTGTTTGAATCAAACTGCCATCCTGTGAACCAAAAATTAAAGTGTTAGGGGTGACCCTGTTAACAGAATTGCATTAAGCTTATCATTCTTATATCATCTAAAAACAATATCACACATGAGTAACCACCAACATAGACTGAATTACACTCTGGCCATAGCAAGCCTGCCTTTGCAGTAGAAGGATTTATGATAATGGATATATAGATACTTGGAGATTATTTATAATTTACTATCTACAAAAGCAATCTGTGACCATCATCAGCAAAATTTGCTGTTTGTCCCAGAGCTACCTCCATGAAGTGCTCATTTTGTTGCATGTTTATTGCTGTAAGTGACATCATTTCCAACCAAGGAACTCTGTTAGAAGTGAAGTTTCTGAAATACATATTTTATTAAAATTTGTATCAAAATTTCTCATTCTGTGAGGTCATATCTGCCTCTCCTTCCATACCATATGTACCCTGATTTTGTTGGAGATACCAAAACAAGTGCAGCATTAAAGCACTCTGGACATACTGCTTTTCAAATTGGCAAGAAAATCTCCATGGAAGTCTTGGGGAGGTCCAGCAATTCTTCTTCACAGGCCCTCCGCATGCCTTTCTTTCCTGACCCCACTTCTTCCCATGCAAGCCCATGCCAGCCCTCACAAGGCTGTGGTGCAGTGCTGACAAAGTTCATTGAATGGTATGAGCACCTTTACTCATGCCAATGATTCTCAGGTGTTAGTGGGTTGTCACAATCATTCAGACTTGTTACACACAGGTCATTGGTCTTTAGCCCTAACCTGGGCAGGGCTATAGTGGGGCCTACGGACACATTCAGAGTATCTGTGGAGAAAATTATATTTAATCCTACAATTCTTGACCCTAGCTGCTTCTTAAAATCACTTGGAGAAATTATTAATAAATAGTTATATGCCACACCCTATATAGTCTGATTAAATCAATATGGCCTGCTGGGGTAATATAAGACAGGACTGAGAACCATAGCAGCTTGATTACTTGTCAAATCATTCACTGGGAGGGCGATGTCACTGAAAACCTGGTTCCAGGTAAGCATTTTGATTCAGTGTTTTTCATCTCAGTTTCTTTGTGTTGTTCTTGACCACAAAGTTGGTGCTCTCTTACAATGTTAACAGCTGTTCCCTCTCATTTCCTAGATGCCTACTATATGGCATTGCTTTTCCAAGCTATAACATAAATGATCATCTTGAATTTGTTTATGTGTGGATACTAATTCAGATGAGCAGTATTGAGATTTGGAAGTGGAAGGACAATGTTACTCTGAGACAATAATGCCGTGATTCATAACTGAGGACACCCTACAGTTATCTCTTAATCATATTCACCAGTGGTCCTTCTGCCCACTGGAAAGTTTGCTGATGAATGTTATATAGTGAACACCATTGCAATTGATATGTGCCAATTCTGATAATTTGGCTATTTTGGGTAGCATGCTACCTGTACACAAACTATGAGACTTGTAAAAAGATTTTGAAAAACACCGACCTCTTGACACTTCTTTGCTTTTGCTAAGCATATCATTCAAGACAAAAATATGATGATTGATATTACATCCATACATTTATTTTGTTTTCTTCTAATAGGATAATAATTTATCAAAATATTGTGAAAATTGGGCTGAGGATAACAAGTAACCCAGGATGGAGATTTGATGGCATTTGTACCATTTAGTGAGGAAGGTAGTAGAGGAATAACTCATGGTTATGTATTGGTTCTTATGATACTATTGGCCATTATAGTAATAATGAAGATTATTTTTAGGGTTAGAAAGTTTCAAAATTTAAACTGGAAGATAACCAGGAGAAAATATAAACATATTTTAAAGTGTTTTAAGCTGTTTAACCAAACATAGTCTCAATATTTCTAATTTTATGTTAATCACTGTTTCTGCCTTTGAAACTGCCTAATGGCTTTATACCAGCCATTATGAATGATATAGAAGATAAAGCACCTGTAATAATTTATAAAACATCCATTAGGGGAAGATAGAATTGAAAATTTCTATTAGCTTTTTTACTTTGACTTGTTTCTGGTATCTATTTTTAAAATAGTTATCTCATTTAAAAGAATTAAAACCTAAATAGAACATAATTCTCTTTTAGAAACCACTATAATAAATGTACATGTTAATTTGATTTGAAGTTATGAGATGATTGAGTATTATTTCACATACATTAAAAGTCATGAATACCAATGGAATTATTAAAATATTTCCAAAGTGAATATTATTGCCATTATTAACATAAGTTGCTTTTACTATGAATATAATATTATCTAATGAATATTTTTGTGGAATTGCTTTTCTTAATCTGTTTTTTGAAGATGAATTTCACTTTTGACATGGTTTTTCACTACTTGCATTTTCACATTTAATTTGGGTTTAACAGTTTTTTTTTTACGAAATGTTTATTTAGTAAAATACAGTAATAGACATTTGATTCTAAGTAAAAAAAAAATGATAAATAACTACCTTGAGCTATAATTGGAAAATCTGGTATAGATGAATCAGAAAAAATACTAAATTTAGCTTACTTTTAGCAAGTTTATGAAGTCAGATGATACACCCAATGATTTACAAAAAGTCCATATAAAATGAGCCAAAGTTTAGATTTTGCTTGAAACGTCAACTGATCATACCACCTTGAAATATTAGAGTCTAAGATAAATGGAGTTAGTGTGTGAAATGGAAAGAAAAGTGATTCATAAGAGAGTGGATTTCATAGGTTCCACAATCTAGATAGGGTTTTAAAACAGCATTAAGTCCTAGATTCCTGATTAAGAATCCTCAAAAGATACTATGAAAATAAAATAAGATAATGTCTATAACACATTGATAATGCATGGCACATCATTATCTCTTTCAATTACTTAAGCATTCATACATTAAATATCCTGAAACCAGTTAGGACAGGAACAACCTCTGGGAGGTACAGAGAATACTTTGTTAGTGAGAAAAACTTTCTTTCCAGTGGAGTTTGGATTGAATGCTCAACAGTTTCTATATCCCCCTATTTCTTGTATTCATATAACTTGTATATTTTATTCCACATATAGTAGCCTATTGGGTAGAAATTTTCCTACTTGAGGAGTAGCCAAATAATCCTCAAAAAACATGTTGACATGTGGTTTATAGATTTAAATATCAAAAATCACACAAAATATGATACACATAGTTAATGCATTTAACCCATAAGTTGACTAGACTTTTTTGAAAGTCAAATAGTACCTACCACTTTCCCTGCTTCTGGTGATGTAATGGTAACCAAGACAGAGAATAACAGAATGCATGGTCAACACTCTGGAAAAGAGAAGCCTCATATAATTGCATGTAACTAAGAGATTGGAAGTATTTGGAGACAGAAAGGAGGGAGAGCTGCTTGAGTCAGTGCCTGGGAATGGAGTTTTGTGCAGAGATAAATTACATTATATACACTGGAAGTGCAATGAATCTTTTCAGAGGGAATACATGTGTACAGGGCAGAATGAAGGACTTCGTAAGTGAGTTTCAGATGGATTTGATTTGAAGTACACAAAACCTCTAATTTTCAGAAAACACATGGTATTGTAATGGTTAAGAAACATGGTTATGTATGTTTAAGAACTCAAACCTGGGATTTAGAATAAATTCTGACTCGTCCACGTGCTGACCATGTGACCTTGGGCACCTCTTTTATCCAAGCATTGGTTTCCATATTTATACAATGGTGGTGATATAGCACCTACTTTGTAGGTCCTGAAGGAGGATTGACAGATAATTCAGCAAGAGGAGTGCTTATCCTCAAGACTAGCTTGTAGTAAAGGCTCCAAACACCAAACTTTTGTGAAGCTTTGCTTTTAATATTATATGGATCTGGACATCAGAAGCATTGTGTGGATTTCAGAATCTTCAACACAGAGTGGTATCAATCCTGTGGGAAGGTGAAAGGCTGAGAGTGGAGGGAGGACAAATAAGAAACTGTGACTGACCCCACAGAAGTAATATGTGAGCATTTGTGAGGGAAGATAGGACTTGCAATCAAACTGAAGAGAAGCATCAAAAAAATGCTCCTCGCATAAACAAGATTGTGATGTTGCTTGAAATCCAGAACTCCAGGAGCACAGAGTGACCGTCTCCATCAAGTGATTCCTAGAGATAAAATGAATGATAAAAAATGTCCTTGGGATTTACACCATGGGAGGGATGGTGATCTTGCTGAGAGCTTCACAGATGGGTACCAGGGGAAGAAACTGACTGGAATGGAATAGGACATATGGCTGTGGAAGGTCAAGAAATGGAAGAAACTAGAGCAGGCTGCTCTTTAAAGATATTTGTGAGAATTTTAAAAATTAGAACTAAAATAACAGGCGGTAGAGTATTTTTTTTTAATTGGGAGATATTTGAGCCATCTTAATACTTGCAAATAGAATAAAACTGATGCTTTTCTGAGTAGGTGTACTTTGCATAGAGGAGAAGATGAGTTATTGTAGACCAAGAAATTAGTTGAATGGATGTATCTTAGTATCTAAGCTCAATAGGAAGGGAAGTGGCAGAGAAATTTATGAAGTTAAAGGGACAGAGGTCATGATGACTTGGCAGAATTGGAAAGCATTTATTCAGACAGTCGTGATGGGAGATGATAAAACAGATCAGCAGGAAGATTAGGAATGTGTGCTCAGTGATACATTGCAGGTCTTAATGAAATATATTTTTTAAATATCCCAAGTTGTAATTATATGTTTTTCACATCCATGGAGAACATTGAGATGATGTTGAAACTCAGTACTATTTTATTAGATTGGAGCTGAAGTCTTAATAATTTGAGCAGAAAGTGTGGCCCAACAGAGGCCTCTTGGAATTTTCACGCAGTAAGGGTATCACAGTGAGCCAATCCTTAATTTCATCCTTCAGTGTCTCATGAGATAACAACTTTGGTTTCTATCACATGGATGGAAAGGTTCTCTAAGAGATTTCTACTTGAAGTGGAGTAATTTTCTCCTTCTACTGAGTTTCCCATTTTATAAAAGTGTTGGTTTTTCCAACAGACTGCCTCTGCATTGGCTTTACTGAGGAAAGAGAACAGCTTTCACGGCCTCCCCTGCTGCTGGCCTCTGAGGCTTGTTCCCCCCACCCCCTCAGACAGGAACAACAGGGGGCCAGAGCCCGAGAGCATTAAGAAAGTATAAAATCATAAATTGGGACTTTTTCTGCTCATTTCCATCATGCTTAATAATTCCTGGCAATTAATTTGTCCATCCATTTCATTTAAAAATTTTCAAATAAACATCAACCATTGCAACAACTTCTGTTTCTTGGAGAATGAGATTTTGGTCTTCTGGTGATGTTTACTTGGATCCTCCAAGTAGAGGAGATCTTCATGCAGTGACTCTGATTTCTGCTCTGTCTCTGCTAGGAAGTTACCCATTTTAATCTACACAAAGGCAACATGTAAGCTATTTCCCATAACTTACGAATTGTATAGATACGAGGATCAAACATATTGGCACTGACTGAGATTTCTTCTGAAAATCACTGGGAAGTTTAGGTGGTTGGTTTAATTTTCCATATCCCACAAATGACCCTCTGACTACTTAGAAGGATCTTGTAACAGAAAGGACTGGTTAAACTGTAAACAGGAATAATTTGCAAAGTTGAGAAACCTATAGCAATTACAAGATCAAAAAATTACACACCCACGTACATGTTTTTAAAGTAAATAGATGCTTTATTTAAAGGCTACCTTATTTTGCATGCTGGAGAACACTGCTATTATTATGAAAGGAGCACTTGAAATTCATTTGTTATTCTTTACTCTGAATGAGGCATGATTAATACATTTAGATACAGCTCAATGATGTGGTCACTCTAAAATTTAAGGTAGTTTTTACATTTTGTTTTTTAGGGTATCCCAGTTTTCTTTGTCATAACACAAATTCTTTATGGGTATTTTTGTTGCTTAGTTTGACTTTCTTAAGTGGCACATACAATTAGGCTGAAAGTGTTTTGTATAACCAAGAAGACTAGAACTGGGAAATAAGCCACTTTTCTCCTTCAGGTAAAAAAAAATAACATAAATTATCATTAGTTGACAAAATTCCATATGAATCTTAAGTTGTATATATACTTGAAAAATTAAAATAACTGGAGAAAAAGTTTAATGACATTTTAGTTGTTAAAGTCATAAAAATTAATATGTAATATTTTATTACCTACTTAAATGTAACAATGAGAAATTTGTATATAGGTATTATTTATTATGTTATCATTTAACTTAAAATTGAAAGTCATGATGATTATTACAGGTTATTTTGCATTTGTTTGACCTAAATAGAATATAGCACTTATTTTATATTCCAAAATTAATTAATATTAAATAATTAATTCCATTTTATTGAACCTGAAGGATTCTCACTTGATTTCACTTTGTTAAGCCTCTGTATATTTGAGAAAATGCAAAATGGACTAATGGATTGCAGAATATATTTAGTACTTTGTTTAAAGTGTTTTAAATAAAAAGTAGCCAGTCTATGAATATTCTATGATATACTGATGGGTTTATCATAGAGATAGCTCTGAGAAAGGTGAGAGAATGAGAATATGGGAAGTAGGGCAGTAATTAAGCACTGAATTACAATGGCACCCCCTCTCCACCCAACCCTTAGGTTTGTTTGGGAAGAAATTCTATGATTGAGTGGATAAGCTTACAGCATAATGACATCACAGTCTGACATTGTTTCTTTTCATGGCAGATATAATTTATGAACCATTATTATATTATCCAGAGAAATTACTTATGTGGTTTTCTATAATTGGGACTTTACAGATTAACTTTGGCCAACTATTGACTTCTTTAGCTAGAGAATATGCAAGCAAAGCATTTGTTTAATTTTACATTAATACTCTTTAAGTCATTTGTGTTAAGTACATGTTGCTTAGGTTAGGCTAAATGTGCTATGACTCAGCTTATTTTATTTATACCATATTCACACAACACTCTGTGACCCTGAAGCCTTATATTTTGTCCTTTGGATACTCCTAGGGATCACATTCTCCACATGGGCCATATCATTCTGTCGTGTAAAAACTGTGTTCCCCTAGGGAAGGCCAAGACAATTTTAGATATCACTATAGTTCAGGGTCCTCTGAAGGACCATGAAATGTAAATAACGATATACAATAACTATATAATGTATCCACGATATCAAATCTTCATGGGGAGGGAGGATTAGGGAAAAATATATCTAAAAAGACTCCTTGGGGAAGGTATTAATGGTGGCATGCAGGCTCTGAGAAATGTTATCTAAGGTATTATTGCTTTTTCCTTCCTTCTGGCAGAAGATACCAATCCACAGCAGGGCTCTCTGACAAGCACGGGAGTGTCAGGAAACACTCCCAGTCATATCCGCTGACCAAACTCAGCCACAGGACCCTAGCTAGCTGCAAGGGAGACTGAGAAATGTAGTCCAGCTGTGTGTCCAGGAACAAGAGGAAGACAGGTTCTGGTGGCTATTGAGTTTTTGTTATTTTGACATAGAATTATACATATTTTATTTAGTACATGTCCACAATGTATAATAACCATATCAGGATGAGAAACATTTCCATTTCCTTAAACATCTATTATTGTTTTGGGAACTAACATACTTTACAAGTTCTTGATAAAATATATCATAATTTGTTGTAAGCTTTAGTTGCCCTCCTGTGCTATAGAACATTAAAACCTATTCCTTCTATCTCACTGCCTTTTGATACCCCATATCCACCTTCCCTTTATCCTTCCTGTTGATTAAATGTTTTCTGAACTGTCCTGGAAATGGTGTGTGGATCTCTGTGTAACTTCCTTCTAACATAGTTTGTCCCAGCTCTATAGATTGTCAACGAATTTTTGAACCATTTTGTAGAACTGTGAATCCATTTTGCTTTTATGATATTCTTCCCTGTTAAGCACTGGCATGAGGTAACCTACCTATATTTCTGGGAGTTTAGTGTATGCCTCTGCTGTGAATCTTGTTTTTCTGATTCTATATATTGCTTTTAATGGGTTTTATTATTAATCTCTAACCATTTCAAATATTTAAAATTGATCTTTTAACTATTACTTGTATAAGCATATGTTAAATAATTTTGCATGAAGTTGAAGTACTTTTCATTATAATAACCAAATAGGCAAATGACAGAAACTTTTAGACCACATTATGCTTTTAGATTACTTGTGTTGGAGAAGATTATAGATAAAGACCTTCAGACTACATTAATATGTAAACGTGGTGCATACAATTACTCCTAGTATGTTCCTGTACTTAGCGTTTATTTTTCCTTTATTCTATTTTACACAACACCAACTTCTGGAGAAGTCCCTGTACACTGCTATCCACTTCAAAACACACATAGTTTGATACTGGATTTGAAGCAATACAATAAGGGAAGAAAAACAACACAACAAACACTGTTTATGAGATGTAGGTTATAGTCCTGTCTCATCGTGAATCACTCAGACCATTAAAGAATTAGAAACTTTGATTTCCTTAGGAGTAAACAGAGAGGCTTCCTTGGTGAACTTTATCATTCCTTCCATTTTATTGATCATTAATACAGAAAGACTCCTGTCTTTCTATATCCTCTTTCTGATCTTGTAGATTTTAAATGAAGATGACATCTATCTAAGATAGTTGTTGGCAAACTCTACTTAAGAGAAAGTTTTGTGAACCATCAGAAAATTGTATAAAAGTTCATATTTCTTGATATATTTGGTAAACTAAATGGATATCTCGATTTCATGAGAAATACAAATCTTTGTTAATTTCTTTTATACGTTTTTTTTTTCAAAAGTAATTGCCTTAGTACATTTTGTATTGTTGTGGAAAATATCCAAGGTTGAGTACTTTATAAAGAAATATGTTCATCTGCTCCTGGTTCTGGTGTTTGGAGGGTCTAGACATTAGGGCCCAGCATCTGGGGAGGCCCCTGGCTATATTACTACAGAGCAGAGAGGCAGAGGAAAATGGCTGCATACTTACAGAAGTGACCAGTCTTACAGGCTGCCCTTACTTTATACACCTTACTTTATATTGTCTGCAAAGGTGGTGCTTTGTGACAACCTGCTCCCATGAGAACCCACTCCGTCCTGGAATAACTAACCTAATTCCCTCCAAAGGTGATCCCCTATCATCTAATCACCGTCCACTAGACCCACTCCTCAAGATCCACCACTCCTCAATATTATTACACTGGGGACCAAGCTTCCGGCACATGAAACTTGGAGAGACACACTAGAACCAGGGCAGTGACCTTCCGAACCTTTAACGTTGAAGTTATATTAAAATTGAAGTGACATAACTAATGATTCCTACCCATGCTGGTTTCAAGGGCACTCAATGTTTTCAACTTGTATGAAAAAAAGATTTAACTTTGAGTTAGTTGTCACTGTGATACATGCCTATAATCCCAGTGGCTAGAGAGGCTGAAGAAAGGGTAGTGCAAGTTTAAAGCCAGCCTCAGCAAGTTAGTGAGGCCCTGTCTAAAAATAGAAAGTAAAAAAGAGCTGTTTGGCTCAGTAGTTCAACCAAAAAAAAAAAAAAAAGAGAGAAAGATTTAAGTTTGAACCAGGTACATAATTGATGGCAAATCTTATCCTAGGTCTGTCCTAGGAGGAAATCACTTTTATAAATGCATGAAAAATACATAAAATATATTAATAGGAAGTAACTATAATAATAGGAAAATAAGTGTTTCTTTTATACATTCAGTAAATAGTATATCTAAACAAATTCTCTGAAAACATTGTGATCGTTGTATAAAGATTTAAAGATCTCTCAGATTTTTGTTCATGAATTTGACAAATTCTTATTAAACAATTATTATCAGAAGTATTGTTCACTTGGAAATGTTTATTATTCAAGCTTTTAATTTTCTAATTTATTTCAAGGATGGCAGAAAACATACTTGTTGTTTTTTCTTTCTTTCAAAAGTATCCCACAGATAGCTACATTTTTATGCACAGCTTGTTTCTATACATTAATGAATCACATTGCATATGGGGAAAATCATGTTATAAAAGCCAAACTTTTTTTTTCATGGTCCATTAGATAAATACTTACTAACTCTTTGATTATAAATAAATTTTATCTGAAAAATCTCAAAAAAAGCTTGTGATATGCAAGTCAATGAATTTTCATTAAGGTAATAACATTTCTTATTACAGAAGAATTGTCTTTGTTTTTAAAACCTGGGGACAATCTTAATTGTTATTTCATTTAGGCATCTGAAAAAGAACTTTAAAGCAGGGTGTACGCTGAGCTTCATAATAATAATGACTATATATAAAGTCACTTAAACATACATAGTCACACAAAACATACATGTCACACAATAATGACTGCATAGTCACTTGTTTTAAAAAACAGAGTGCTGGAACTAATGCATAAAATGCAGTTTTATTATATTTATTATAACTAAGATAGTTCCTCTGTCATATAACATTCAACAAAGTACCTTTATCAGAAAATAGAAAGCTCAAGTTCCTAAACTGAACAGTGTAATTTGCCAGCATGAACCTTATTTTAACGAATGAATGATTGACTCAGGTTAAATTGCTTATTAAGAAAGTCAACTGTCTTTACCAGAGTGCATTGTAATCACACTATAATCCTACTATATTTAATCCCAGAGGATCTGAAACCTAGGTAGTAGAAATGGGCTGTTTTTCTACATCGAAGTTCAGCACTTAATCCTTAGCACCTCTCTCTCTTTCCATGAGCATGCACGTGCACACACACACATATAAACTCACCTAGCCTCTATAAGGAGGCATATGACCTTTAAAGCAGGTGTTAGAGAGAAGAGGAAATAAAGAAATACAATTGCAACTACTATGTTGATCAGAAAAGTCAAAGAATTCAGAAATTTAAAGCATTATTTTTATATTTGATGGGTAATTAAAATTCATTTGACCAGTAAATCATAATATCACATTTAGTGTATTCATTGGAGTCTCTTATTTATTAAAGATCCAACCTAGATGTTTAACTGGCTACAGGGTAAATGATGAATGATAATTCCAAATTGATTGTTTTCAAGCATATATCTGCACAATAATCATATACCTTTAAAATGTTGTTAAGGCTAATGTGATTCTTGATTGTGGTTTTTTTTTTTTTTTGCATTGTATTGCAAGTTGACAAAACCTATTGTGAACAATAGGACTTGATGGTGTGTAGAGACCAACTTGATAGTAAGAAGTTACTGTATTGTTAGTTTTAATTCAGCTTAGATGTTCATCATTGACATATTCATTAACTATTAAGTATAAAGTGCAAACATTACTATAAACATGGCTTAGATTGTAAAATATTATCAAAATGCAATGTAACACTGCCATAAGGTAAGTTGGAAATGTCTTGGAAATGTCGAGAAACTCTTTCATTTTCTGAGTCCAAAAACTTAATAGTATTTTATACTCAATGGGATGATTCTTCAAAGGAAAAAAATTCACGTTTCCTTCATGTGTTGAGTCTATTTTAATAATATAGGATATCAAGTCATTTATAAAGTTGTATGCCTCCTGGTTTGTGAGCTACTTAACCAGGGATAATGTTGCTAATTGTTCTACTTCTTGGCAAAGAGGACTACTACACATGGCAGCTCATACGAAAAGCTCATGTGTTATTTGGAAAAATGGTAAATATACAGTCTCAGTGAAGTGATATATATATAGAAAATGGTTTTGTACACAAAAAAGTTTAAAGCCAGAAGGCAATTTTGCCTGTTGGAGTTATCTTATTGTTGTATGAATAGATTTTTTCATACCAAATATTTTAAAGTCATCACACTTTAATATTTGAAGTCTATGTAATTCTTAGTGAATTATGAGTTTGGTAGTATTAAAATATTACTAAGTTGGTTTGAGATTTAAGGTCCTAACTGTGGTATTTCTGGACAGATATTATTCATATCTTAGTGAAAGAAATGATTTCATTGTAATGTCTTGATCTTTTATTGAAAGTTTATTATGTCACTTTTTTAGGCTCTAGATTATGTCTACACTGTCAGAGCACATTTTCATGTTTACTTTGGAGTTATTATAACTAATTAATTAAATATTTGAGTTACATTCATTAAAAATTTTCACCAAAACATAAAGACATTTTTGAGCTAAGCACAGTAATGAAAGTTGTCTTTAACCAACAGCTCTGAGTACCAGCCTCTGAATTATTATTCAGTTATCTCACATTATCAATGTCTTAGCATGTCTGGTTTCCATTACAAAATGCCTTAAGTGGAGTGGATATAAACAACAGACGTTTGTTTCTCATGGTTCTGGAGTCAGGAAGTCCAGGACAAAGAAGCCAGTAGATTCAACATTTGTTGCAGGCCTGCTTCCTGATTCACTTGGCATCTTTGGAACCTTACCTGGTGGAAAGGGCAACACAGCTCTCTGGGACCACTTTCATAAAAGCATGAATCTCATTCCATCACATTGGTGATTAGGTTTGAACATATAAATTTGAAGGAGATATGAACATTCAGATCCAAGTAGATAAGCATCACCATGAGATCAATATTGGCACATTGCTAGAGCTCTAGCAAGGTTACAAAAGTTGCATGTAATTAGAGCTAGCAAGTTCCAGACTCAGGTTAATGTTTGCATCTGACTCCAAAGCCTGTAGCATATAGTACTAACCCTGATTGTCCCAATGGTGATGCCCTCAATCAGAACCAAGTTCTTCCCATTCCTCACTCCTTCTCCTTTATAGAAGTCATTACTCACAACTCTTGGAGATTCCATTTCTACCAATGGTCTCTCAAAGTAGAAAGATGATTGCTTGACTGCAGAAACCCCTGGGTTTGCAATCAGGGAGGCATAGTTATAGGTACCAGTGTTCTCTCAAATCCAGAATTTGCAAACCCTCAACCAACAGACTGCCTCCATAAGTAGATTCACTTGTTAATTTGGACAAATGGATGATAAATTATAGTCACCACCACTTTCTTTTGCATCCTACAGAAAAAAATGTGATGAAATTATTTTCTATTTATAAAAACTTATACATTAAATACTGAGCTAAATACCAGCAGTGAACAGTCTACTTTATAAACTCTCATTTAATTAAAAATGTGTCAGCTTAATCCAGTGAAAACTGAAGATGCAATTTATTTACCATGAGCAAATAAAAACTTATGTCTGCCTTTCTCTACCCCTATCTTCAATATACAAAAATAATTAATTACCAATTATTTTAATTTCAAAATCAAGAAGTACCCATGCTGAAGTAAGATGCCTAGTTTATTTGACATGACTATGTTTTGCTATTTGGCAGAATACTTAATAGTTTGTTGATTTTCAGTATAAAATGGATAGAACCTATTTTTAATAGTGCTGGTTGTTGAAGCATGCCGTTCCAAAGTAACTTCAAGGAATTTGTCATAAATACTGTGGGAGATTTCTTGTAGAACAACGTTACAGCATTTCAGCCTTCTTTATTTCTAGGAGAGCACATCTATCCCCTTTGTTCCTATGACAGAGTACTCTAAGGATCATCCTTCTTAATTTTAATATTGTAATTGTGGCCAGTAATTGCTGATACTACTAAATTTTCTAATCTGATTTTTATAGGCATTAAAAGAATTGACCTTGCACACTGCAGGCTTGGGGAAAAGCATTTTTAAGTACAGGCTTCTTTAAATGGCCACTCATTTTCTGCTTCTATAACATACTTGTAGATATTCACTTTACTATTTTGTTCTTTTTCAATACATTTCATTTTACTTGTGGTTTGGTGGCTTAGTTATTAAGTTTCTTTTCTGCTAAGTGCTTTGTAGTCTTTCTGGAGACTTTATTTTTTGTATCTTAAAATTATGATGTAAGAAAAATCAGAATATATTTAAGTGAAAATGAAGCTCATTCATGTAGACAGAGCTACACATAATCTTTTTTTATAAATGCCTTTAGATAGTTTTCTGTGTTCATGCATAAAAATTATGCCATTATACATATGCACTTACTGAAAAAGGCCTGTGGAATTTAGCTTCTGATTTTCACTAAGCAGCACATGTCCATCTGAACTACTTTGCTTCTGAATCATCATACTGGCTTTCCACACAGACATTATTCATACTTGGAAATACATGCACACATATGTACATATGCTGTGTGTAAATAAAACACATTGTATACTTCTGGCTAAATATATTTAACAAAGCTGTTGAGGATGTCAGCTTGCCAAATGTTTTTGTCATTATTCAAGTACTTTGCAAAATAAAATAATTCTATATATTTATTTTAAATTGTCATTTAGAAACAATTTTCTATCATCTCAATCCATAGGTTAGAGACAAATATTATATAGATATCTTAAATTAATTTCTTAAATTTTCATAAATAATCAAAATCAGATATTGTTGGTTGTTTGAAGCACAGCAAAATTACATTTTGGTACCCTGGTTGTGAGATGGTCCTGTTTGATGAGCTGTTATTTAGCCAAACCTAAGGGCTCTGAAGGTAAAAAAGTTGTTAAATTACATTTTAATATGGTTACTTAAAATAATTTAATCATTAGGATGAAATCTATTCTAGATTGAACCACCTAAATATGCACTGTTTTCAAGGAAATGGTATTATTATTCCATGACTACAATTGCTTTAGTAATTTTGTTTCTGCACATTTAATTGTTACAATAGTATTCCAGAATAGATATATCATGGATCAGCAAAGATTTTACAAGATATAAGATGCAGTATTTTAACGGGAAATGGAGACTTTTATGCATAATATGTGTTCCAGGACAAAAATCACATTATTATATAACCATATGAACAAGACAGTCATATTGATTTTCAAAACAATTTGAGATAAAGAGTGCATTTGCATGTGACATCTTTGTGTCGAGTAAAGCATTTACTTCTCCATGACCTTGGGAAAATCTGATTTTGCATCCCCTTAGAGAAAGGGGCTGGTGCTTAGAAGCATATATTTCTGGAACCACTGTCTCCTTTAATCAGTTTTATATCATTTAGATAAATTTCTAAATATAGGTGATAAAGTATTGCAATAATTGGAAAAAAGTAAAGACACTTAAAATTATAGATCACTGAGTAGAGTTTGGAGCTCATACTTGTAATATTCCTATACTTACACATAGGGTCCAAAATATATGGCTGCATGTGCATCCCTGGTCCTTAGTGAGCTTCTAGTTCAGCCCTCTGAGAAATTAAGAAATGGAGCAAGCAATTGTTGCATCTCTTCAGCTTGTAATGGGGTCTGGTATTAGAAACTCTATTTCATTCATTCGGCCATTACTCATTGTTCACCTACATTTTAATACACTAAATGTGATATATTTGCCAAAGTGTTTTCCTATTGAGTGGTAGGTAAATTCCAATATCCAGTCTTTCTTCTGTGAATTCCACAGTTCTGAGCATATTTTATTTATTCTTTATTTTGCAAGAACAGTAGCTTGACATTCTCTAGAGTAACCTTATTTTGCCAGCTATTTTCTTTGTATTTGAATATTACTAAAATATATTGGAGTGTGATAAAATTGTTATTATTATGAAGCATAAAATTTCAAACATGGCTCTTCTTTCTATTCTGGTAAAATATTCCATGTTGTTATTTCTAATGTGAGATGGCTTGTATTCCTATTTGATCTATAATTCACTAGAATGAAAGTAAGAGGTGGAAATAAAACTTTATTTTTTACTTATGTAAAAGAGGCATAAACAGGAATGGGAACCACCCTACCTAGATAAGTTTTACAACCCAAATATTGATATATTGTTCATTATAGGAACTGCCATAGTTGGAAATGCTTTCACAGTATGTATATTTCACTTACTAAAAGATTTCAATTTTGATTGAGTAGAACCAGTGAATTTGTGTGTGTTTGTATGCTTAAGCTAATTGGAACTTTATGGCTTCTGAATTGTCACATAATATGGAAGAAATTAGCACCTTTGTTTTCCTGGTAACAGTAATGAAAATAAATTAGAATTACAATTAAAGCACATTGCTAATACATGGGCTAATTTATTTGCAACTGTTTTATTAAATCTAGAGTATTATCTTCCTGCGTTTTAACTCAAAGTCATGATTTCCTACAGGGCAGTGTCTAATTTGCACTCCCTTCAAAAATTATATTACTCAACGATATCACCTTTTTTTCTGTTACTTAATATCTAACATATGCTATTTTTATTATTACTTAATATTATTTTCCTCAACTCTAGCCTTTTCATCACTAGGCAAAATAACTAAAGTGTGTCTAGAAAAATTGTTGAATCATGCAAGATGCCACCACAATAACTACAAAATCACAAAACTGTCAGATACCTTTGATGGACCCATAATTGCTTGGAGGGCTGAAATGGCTCTCTGACCACACTGATTTTGTCCTCTTTGCAGACATTTTCATCTCAAACTGTTTGAGCAGTTGGGAAGAGTGTGGTGTGCCAGCTCTCTCTTCACCCACTCATATCCCCACTCAGTCAACAGACTTACTGAGCTGTATGCCTGTGGTCCTTAGTACTGTGCCATTCCCTCATACAGATAGTTATGCAGAATAAATACATAGCATGCTATTGATGATAAGTTAGTGAAAAGTTAAAACAAGCTATGGGGGATAGAGAATGACTGCTGTGTCTTTGGATGGAATGGTTAGGGAGAGTATCTGACATGCATATAGAGACAGAAAGGAAATGAGGTTGCATTCCGTGCAGAGACCCAGGGAGGGGAGGGTTCATGTGGAAGAAGCATCAGGGACCATTGTGAGGTAGGAATATGTTTGGTTTATCCACAAAATGGGTACATGGGATCATTTAATGCATCATACAGGAAATAGAATCCCTTGAGTGAGTTTTAATCATACTTTTATGCCTTCTCTGATGTGACTGCTTCATTGTCTCTTGCTTTTGCCTCCTGCCTCACTGGCAGAAGTCTTCTCCCGCAGGAACTCAGTCTCTCCATCAGGAATACCTTCTTCTAGTCAGAAACTTTGTCCTAGCGTTCCTCTCTTTCTCCACTATGTATGCGATCCTATTTCTCTACTCTATATTTCACATTAAAATACTCTTATTCTAAAATAGTAAATTAAACATCAAGAAAACTGCCCATTTTAACTACTGCGTATCCTGGGGAGCATCCAGGATGAAATAGTGTTTAATTGTGTTAGTCAGGTTTTTGCTGTTGTAACAGAAATACCCAACAAGTACACCTTAAAGGAAGAAAGTTTTATTTTCACTCACATTTCAGAGGTGCAATCCATGGTGGCCCACTCCATTGCTCCGGGCCCAAGGTGAGGCAGAACATCATGAGGAGAGTTCTTGTCAGAGAAGCACTGTTCCATTGACAGTGGTCAGGCTGCATAGAGAGGGAGTAAGGGGAAGGGGTGCAGGGAAGGTGAACCCTCTCAGGCTTGCCCAGACGACCCACCTCCTCCAGCCATGCCCTACCTGCCCACAGTTACCATCGAATTAGCACATTCCAACTAGGATGGACTGATGAAGTTATAGCTCTCATTATGTAGTCAGTCCACCTCTAAGCCTTCCTGCTAACCCAGGAGCTTTTGGAGTATATCTCATATCCAAACAATAGCACTAATAAATAATTCAAAATAACCATATATGCTTTGTATTATTCCTGGGTTAAGTTGAGGAAGCATTTCTAGTTATTGTCTCTAAGAGAAACACCATCAGCCTGGATACTAGTTCTTCCATTGCTAAAATGTTTGGATTCTTCTATCAATGATTATTACCTGAATCTATCTAAGAAGCCCACAATCTCCATGCTGTGAAATTAAGGATCTGTTCTTTGTGCAAGAGATATGAGAAAAATTCTTACTATCCTTAGTTGCAGCATTGAATATAACTGAGACTTAGGACTTTTGAAGATTTTTGGATGAGGTTCTGTTCTAAAATATTTTTATCTGGTGTAGTCTTGAAAAATTATTACAAACTATAAAAGTAGAGGCAATGCTAAAATATTACTACATGGCTGGCCTGTAGCAAATTTAAATATATGTAGAGCTAAAGTCTATACGGCTTTTATATTTTAACATTGTATTTGAATAGAATTTCAAAATTGCAAAACTTCTACCCTATATGTGGGAGATGTATAAATAGTAAAAAATGAAAACTGGCTAAACAAATGTATAATAGCATACTGACATGATGAGATAAATTCCAGATTTTAAAAAAAATGAGGTGAACATCATTTAGAAATATTTATTTTTATTTTGTCTTTTTTGGAATTTCTATTGTATTTCTGGGTAGTGGGAATCCTGCCTATTCCAAGTCCTTTTCCTGCTTGGTTCATTAGATTCAGGTGGCATTCAAAATTATTTCAGTATGTACAGAGCACTTTTTAAAAAGTAGGGAAAGTAAAAGAAGAAATATTATCCAACTTTCCAGCTTCTTTATTTTTTGAAAAAGTATATGCATACACCTCCTATTTTCTTATGAAGGTAGTGAATAATTATGGGTTGGTTAATTTATTTTAGGAGTGATGTGTTTTCACTTAAAGAGCAAACTTGTTTAAATTTATATGTGATATTTAAACATGCTAGTGATAATGAGAAAATTATGACATTAGATATGAACTTTCATATACTAGAATGTATTATAAAAAATCAACAACTACCTGCAGGGATTCTCTTAGTACTGGACATGTGAACATATGTGGGACAGAATTAAAACTCTGAAGGAATTATCAGTGATATGGGAAGAGATTGATGGAATAAGCTGTGAAAATGGCAGTCAGGAATGGCATGCATAAAGTTAGCTGAAAGATTTTGAAAGGAGGCAACTTTAGCTCAGCCTGGAGCAGAGAAAAAGGTGGATAGAATTTAAATAAACACAGCTGATGGCAGGGAGTTCCAGATTAGAAAAGCAACATTTGAAGAGAAGCAGAAGTGATAATTCAGACAGGATTTTTGGGAAGCAGTTGGCTGACAATTTGGCCAAGTCTGACTCTGAACAATTTGGTTTAGAGTCTACTTTGGGAAATTAAATTGGAATAGTAAGAAGACCTTGGATATTCATTCAGTCACTCAATGAATACATCACAGAGATGCATATTTAATTTAAAAAATTAGTTGTAGTTGGAGACAGTACCTTTATTTTGTTTGTTTATTTTTATGTGGTGCTGAGGACTGAACCCAGTGCCTCACATGTGCTAGGCAAGTGCTCTACCACTGAGCCACAATCCTAGCCCCTGCATGTTTCATTTTGTTTTAAGACAAAGCGATTATAAGGCTACTCAATTTTGAGAAGATTAAATGCTTCAAAACAAAATCTTTATAATGTTTTCTCTTTCCATCCAATAAAATTGTCACATATTTTTCTATTCTTCTAGAAAAATAGTAGGTGCATGCACGTAAAATTGTCTGTCTAAACAAATTTACTGGAATTATTTTCTGGTCAGAAGAGGATACTGATTCCCATTATTTGATTTTATTTCCATTGCTATTGTTTCCCCTCCATCTAAAATGAGTTTTAAATAAATGTACCAATGGCCTATAAAAATAAATTCTTCTATGTCATACTACTCTATAATAGAGCAATTGGGTTAGGAGTTAGGCAACTTGATCTTTAGCTCTGCTTCTAAACTGATTACTGGAATGATATTTTTGGCAAATTGTTAAACGTGATAAAATAATTCCCCTCCTTAAAATAGTGCTAATCACAGCTAACCTATACTCAAAATTGTAATGATTAAATAACTCAAAACATATTGGGAATTATGGGTTGGTTTTGCAAGCACACAGTATCTTTTCATTTCATTACAGTTTTAGAGAGAGATTGGAAACGTTGTACCCCATAATTTTGAACAAAACATTAGTAACAATGTGCAGAAATGGATGATAGGGTAGATGCCTGTCTAGGGTAGAGGAACCAGAATGATCTACTGCTGCATCCCCTCGCCAGCAAAGGAAACACGACACAGGATTCTTCCTTCAGCAGTTTATTCAGGCCTTTGTTTAGACATGTCTTTTAGCTTGTTTCTCTTTCTACTACTACTTCTCCTACTGCTACCACTACTACTACTCCTACTACTACTCCTACTACTACTCCTACTACTACTCCTACTGCTACTCCTACTACTACTCCTACTACTACTACTGCTACTCCTACTACTACTACTACTACTACTACTCCTACTACTCCTACTACTACTCCTACTACTACGTGCCCCAGCCTTAATAAAGCAGATAAAGCCCCAATGCACAACTGCCATGTGGATCTTTCTCATAGGGTGTTCTACAGCTACGTGCCAACTCTCCCAAAATAAGGAGTTGTTTATCACAGGCCACGGCGCTTATCAGCGCCATCTTGTAATGGTGGCCACAGTACACAGAAACGGCTCACCATAATCTACCTCCTCCCACAGTGCTTTAGTGTTTGCTGTAACTGGAGGAGATGCTAAAATTTAGGGGTCTGAAGTGAAGAATGAAATCAAGGTAAGGTTTGGTCAAGTCAAATTTCAGTGGGTAAGAAAAGAGTCATTGGTCAACTCCAGTGATGTATGGTGTGGTATGCATGATGTATGGTGTGTATCAATACTTGGCCAAATTTGTGAAGGTCGATAATGCTAAGCACTGTCTAGGATGTGTGACTACAAATTCTGTTTTATATAATCATTGAGAATCTAACCCATTAAAACCACTTTAGAAAAGTTCTGCATTACCTTTTATAAATTTGCATTGCCTGTAAGTGAACAATCCCAGTATTAGATCATGAACTGTTTTGTGCATGTAAAAGAAACATGAAGTACTATGCTATATGAAGTACTTGAAATCGCAAAACATAGAAAAATATCTGCCAAAATACGGAGAAACAAACTATGGTATAGATAAATAGTGGAATGTTTTAGAGGAATAAAAACTGGAAATGGAACCACCATTTGACCCGGCTATCCCACTCCTCAGTCTGTGCCCAAAGGATATAAAACAACATACTTCAGGGATACAGCCACATCAATGTTTATAGCAGCACAATTCACAATAGCTAAACTGTGGAACCAACCTAGATGCCCATCAGGTGATGAATGAATAAAGAAAATGTAGTAAATATACACAATGGAATACTATTCGACATTAAAAGAGAATAAAATCATGGCATTTGCAGGTAAATGGATGGAGTTGGAGAATATTATGCTAAGTAAAGTTAGCCAGTCCCCAAAAACCAAATGCTGAGTGTTTTCTCTGATATAAGGATGCTGATTCATATTGGGGTGGCAGGGGGAACATGGGAAGATTAGACAACCTCTAGATAGGGCAAACTGGAGGGATGGGAAGGGAGGAGGCATGGGGGTAGGAAAAATGGTGGAATGAGATGGACATCAACACCCTAAGTATGTGTATGAAGACACAAATGATGTGACTCTGCTTTGTGTACAACCAGAGATATGAAAAATTGTGCTCTATGTGTGTAATAGGAATTGTAAGGCATTCTGCAGATATATATGCAAATTGGAATAAATAAATGAGTAAACTATAGTTTCATACAAAAGGTTGAATATTAGAAACATAATATTGAGTTACCAGATTCAGAATACTAAATCTGATAAATACTAAATAGGATAATATTACTTTTAGAAACAACATAGACAAATAAAAAAACACATATATATATTATTAGCACTGTATAATATTACATATGGGATTAGTTGATGTTTAAAAACTTTAAGGTTGTTTTATTTTTAACTTTTTGAGAAACTTCCATCATGTTTTCTATACTTGCTCTACTATATTGCCTTTTCATCAAAAAATGTACTAATATGTCAAATTTGCCACATCCTTACTGATAGTCATTGTTTCCTCTTTTTCCTTTTATTCTTTTGACAACAATGATCATAACAGGAATGAGGCAATATCTCATGGTTTTGAATTGCACTTCCTCAATGATTACAGATGTTGAGTCTTATTTATTTGTTGGTCATTTTAACATGTGCTTCAAAGAAATTTTTATTCAACTTTCTTACCATTTTTGATTGGGTTGTTAGTTTGTTTTCAATTGAGTTGTAGGTATTTCCTCTATGTTTTGGAAATGAACCCTGATCAGAGACATGGTTTGCAAGTGTTGTCTCCAAACCTGTTGGTCGTCTCTTAACCCTGTGATAGTCTCTATTGCTCCAGACACTCCTCAGTTTGCTGAGGTTCCACTTGTCTATTTTTACTTTTGTTTCGTTGGCTATTGGTGTCATATAGACAAAATCATGAACAAGACAAATATTATGAAGTATTTTACTTATGTTTTAGGAGTTTTTATAGATTCAGTTCTTAAATTTCAGTCTTCAGCCTATTTTGAGTTGATCCCTGTACCATGGGAGAAGAGATGGTCAGGAGGAGGGTCAGAAGAGTTCCCTGAGGGGAGAAGAACTCAACTCAGGGCCAGCAGGGCTCTTGGCACAGGCAATGGAAAACAGTTTCAGCAAGAGCCAGAAAAAGGGGCAGACAGCAGTTAACTTACACAGGTAGATACACATTCACTGGAGAACACACTCTCTCTCCAGAGTGAGAAGCCCACCTTTGGCTGGGGGTCCAATATTTATGGAAGGGCTATATCAGGGGACACATTGGAGGTGGGGCCAGGGTGGAACTGGACAATTTCATGCAGGTTTTCACTGTGTTTGCATATTGCCCTCATTTTACAAGGGCATGATCCAACAACCACTTGCTCAAGATTTACAACGAGTGCTTTCTGAATCTCAATGATTCATTTCCCTTAAGACTCTATCCCAAATCCCTGTCTCTCTTGTGTATGGTATAAGATAAGGTTCAATTTCACTTTTCTGTGTGTACCAGGTTTTTCAGAAACAGTTAGTAAAGAGACTATCCCTACCTCATTGTGTATTCTTGGTGTCTTTGGCAAGATGAGTTGACTGAACATGCATGAGCTTATTTATGGTCTCTCTTCAGTTTCCTTGGTCTATATCTCTGTTTTTACCAAAGTGTCATACTTTTTAATTACTTTTGCAATATTCACTTTTGCAGTACTACTTTTTTTTTGCAATATATTTTGAAATCAGGATGCTTCCAGCCTTGATCCAAAAATCCCATTTCATGGCATTTGTCCTAAAAAATATGTAATCTGTATCTCAATGAGATGGCAACACTTCCGTGTTTATTGCATCACTATTCATCATGGCCCAGATATGGAAACAACCTAAATGTCCATTGATCAATGAGTGGGTAGTGAAAATAAAGCATGCATGCACAGTAGAGTACTTCAGGTACTTAAAGAAGAAGGAAATCCTGCCACAAGCCAAATCTTTCTTAAGTTTGAAAACATGATGCTAAATGAAGTAAGCCAGCCAGTTGCAGAAGGCAAACTCTGCATGACTAGACTTACATGAGGTCAGATTCATAAAAGCACAGAGTACAAATGTGGTTGCCAAAGGGCAAGGGGGAGACAAAAAGGGAGTTGCTGTTTTATGGGTATAAAATTTCTGTTATGCAAATTCTAGAGGTATGCCATACAACCTCATTCTCATTGTTAACAGTATTTTATTGCACATTTAAAAGTGTTATTTCCTCAATAAAATAAAATGAAATTTAAAATTCTTAAGGACGATGAGTATAAGATTCAAGACTGGTTACTCTGAGAGGGTCAGATGAGGTATGGAACAAACACACAAGAAGACGTAACAATATTGACAACACTTTTGTTCTGTTTATTGTTGGGTAAAAATGATATTTATTTCATTATGTCTTTCACACTATTCATATATATTTGTTAAATTAATCTAAAATCATATTAAAAATTAGAAGAAAAATTTCAGGAGTTCACCATGATATAGTGACCAAAATAAATGTCACAGGAGATAAATGTTTATCTACCATTTTATATGGTGGAAGGAAAATTTCACTTACTGGATAAACATTTTTACTAAAAAGGACTTGTTTAAATTTAGGATGACTCATTTAAATAAACAACTCTTAATTTCTAAGAAAGAAAAAAAATTAAATAAGCAACTAGAAAGCTTATTCCAGGACAATTATATACCTTGCTTGGATCAATTAAATTCAATATTTTGCTAAAGAATGTATGGTCCTTTTAGAGTGTTATAGAGATAAGTAAATGTACATAAACATTTCTTCCTCAGGAAACCCAATGAAGACATGAAGAAGGTAAGGGTAACAGGTGACACCTGAACAATCTTATTTCCTGTGAATATCTCCCATCATTATCACTGGGATTTTATGAAGCTTTAAACACACAACTGAGTTTTAGAATTATTTCATAACTTTTGGATCATTATTTGTATCTATTTACATGGCATTAAAATGCTCAAGTGATTTCATTGAATTGCTCTTTCCTTTGATGTCTGACTTTTAATTGCATTCCCTCATGATTGTAGTTCCTGACTGGAATATTTGCAGCTCCTTATGTACTTTGCAGTATGAAAATATTATAACCCTGGAGTACATTAACATCAGTGACACAGATTCTACATAGATATGCTGACTTGTAACAATGATACAACTTCCACAGGAAATGCTAATCTGTGGATGTATCTTGCCAGCTGTTAAAACAAAGAATAGAACAACAATAGTAGTTCCATTTCACTCTTTTTCATTTGCCTGAAAACTATCAAATGATAATGATGACTATCAAATCTGATTGAATTAAAGTAAGATTTGCATTTATATTTACATTTAGCTTAAAAGTTGAAATACAAATATTTATCCCTATCATAGGCATGAATGCTATAACATAGGTATAATTTACCTTCTGATAATGTAGAGATAATGTTGAAGTGGAAGAAGTAAGAGAGAATAGGAAATATATACTCTATTATATAATATATGCTCTATTATATAATAGGAAATTTCTACTCTGTGATATTCTATATTCCATGTGAGATACTTCACATGCTACATAATTTATTTTTTATGAATCTATGAAAACCCTGTGGAGCTACTAAAAATAATATGATTTACCAAGTGAAAATTTGAGATTTAGAGACATTAGACATCTTGAGATTTAGGGACATTACAAACAATACTAATGTAGTGGAAAAATAATAATTTGAATTAAAAAATTTTAACTAAAATCAGTCATAAATTCTGCATAGTGGAGGACAGAAGGTATAGATAACTATGAGCTATTTCCATTAGAATGATATGTAATTTATTGGTATTCACTCATAATTAAGGAAATGAGAAATTTAAATTTCTTCAGCATTTTTTATGCTTCTGATACCATCTGGCTTACTGTGGTAACCATTTGCTAAAATTCAGCATCTCTAAGGTTGCTGATGAAAGAAAGGCTTCATGATTTATATGTGGAGGCTTTAATATTAAGAACAAATTTTCTATATCTTCTTTTTAAATACTGTGAAGACATTTTTGTTGTGTCAAAGAACGCTTCCAGAATCTTCTGCAGATCAGCTTAGGCTAACATACCATGCGGCAGGTCCTGCAAAGACAAACCAAAATGTAACATGTCTCTGCCCTTCCCGCTAAGGAAGGCGGAGCCCTTAGCAGAAGGCTCTGCCCTTGGAGTCAGAAACACCACCTGTGCATTGTAAGGGTTGACTTTGAAACTCATTTTTAACCCACTAGGTCCCAAGTTTTCAATTCAAATAAGTATTCAAATATTATTAAAACAGTACCATAATTTCTATAATTCTTGCTCAATTTAAATTTTGGTAGGTATTCCACATTTGGGACAATGGGACAAAATGGGGTAGGGCACATGTTGCCATTTTACTAGCTTCCTTAAAATCAACATTATTTTAAAATGTGTTTTCTACGTAGGAGTACTGTGGATAGGCAATGTTAGGTAGAGGTTTTCCCCCAAGACAGGAAGACAAGAAAACCTGTAAATACAGAGAAGAATGCATCTGGTGGCCTGCTTCCCATTGTGGAGCTCCTGGGAAAAGGCAGTGGGATGTATTTCAGTTAACTGGAGTATCATTAAATGCTCTCATTATTTTTCTAATATTGAAGAATATCTTTTCTGTTTCTTCCTCTCTGTTTCTATAAGTTTCCTTTCCTACCCTGAATGAGTTCCACTCTATCCCTTCAAGCTGTGAGCAGCACCATTCAAACATTATTTATTGGTTTTCCTTTTTTGTTTTGTTTTTTCCATAACCTGAAAGAATTTGTCTGTGGACCCTCAGTGCCCTTGTGTGTACTGAAGGTAAACCCTAGCTGCCATTCAGAGCAAAGTATGGTTTTCTTGATATTTAGGCTGCTACTGTTTTTGTAATTCTTCACCTCTGAAAACTCCTCTGTCCTCTAAACATGCTATATTTTATAACCTTGCTCTGTCCTTCCATTGGCAGGTTAGAATCACTGTTTCCCATTTGAAAACAGAAATTTATTTGTCTAGAAATATAATACTCAGTAAATTAGAGCTATCATATAATGGAGTGGATACATTTAACATTTCCCAGTATTGTACTATTTAAGAAATTTATTTCTGCATCTGGAAAGGTTTCCTACACATAGCCATTTGATAAGTTGGAGCATGTCAAGAATAAAGGAGGAATTGTGTCTAACTCAATGCAAATATTCCTAGATTCTGGACTCATTGTAGTCTACCTTTTATATTATTAAAATAAAAACATCTAGTTGTATATTTTTTATGTATTATTATTTCTAATCCATTTTGTGCAATGGGCTTTAGGTGTAAGTGTCCCATATTGGCTGTATGGATTCCAGTTGGCTAGTTATTCAGGGAACTAATACCTTATACTCTATCCATGCTCCAGTATTCTATAGTTGAATATGTTAAATAACAGACCTTTCATTTAATTACTTAGGTTTTTAATTTTTTAAAAAAATATTATGTAAATGAGAAATGTTTACATACATCTCATTGAATTCTTGAGACATTTTTGGAGTAAAATATTAGTTAGGTTGTTATGTCCTCTATTACTGAGGACTGTTACTTTCCAGGATCTTGGCAGAATCATCTCATTTTGGAATTTCACCTAAGCTTGGACCTTGTTACCTGGGATTATAAGAGCATATTACAAAACAAAACTATTATAATGTGTTAACTTAAAAGGATTGATTAAATAAATTGGCACACCAACTTCCTTAATAAGACTCTTAAATCTTGAGAAATAAAACCAAGAATCATTAAATGGAATAGCTTCAAATTAAAAAGAAAAGGAAACAATTACAAGCATGAAGAGAGAGCATATAGAATGGGAAAAAAATCTTCTTCAGCTATTCTTCTGATAGAGAAGTAATATCCAGAACACACATATATCCCAATCAATAAATGGGAATATAAAGTATTTCTCAAAGCATTTCTCAAAAGAAGACACACAAATGGCCATCAATTATAAAAAAAAAAAAGATGTTCAACATCCTTAGCAATCAGGGAAATGCAAATTAAAACTACACTGAGATTTCATCTCATTCCAGTTAGAATGCCAATTAGTACGAATACAAATCACAAAAACTGCTGGTTAGGATGTGGGGCAAAAGGTACACTCATGCATTCTCAGTGGGACTGCAATCACTTTGGAAACCTGTATGGAGATTCTTCAAAAGACTTGGAGTGAACCACTGTACCACCCAACACAGCTAACCCACTCCTGGATATTAGCCTTGAAGAATCAAAATCAGCATACTACAGTGCTACCTGCATAGGAATGTTTACAGCAGCACCTTTCACAATAGCCAAGTTAAGGAACCTGCCTGGGGTCTCTCAGTAGATGAATGGATAAAGAAAATGAAATGTGGTATATATACATTTTGGAGTTTTACTTAACACATAAAGAAAAAGGAAATGCCATTTGATGGAATTGGAGAATATCATGCTATGTGAAATAAGCCAGTCAAGAGTCAATTTTTTTTCCCTCTCTTATGCAGAAGCTAGAGAGAAATAGGAACTTAATAAAAAGGGGATATCATGATAAGAGAAATGACACAGTAGAGTGAAGGTATATATATATATATATATATATATATAGAGAGAGAGAGAGAGAGAGAGAGAGAGAGAGAGACAAGGGGAGGGAAGGAGATAGTCTTGGAGATTGAAATGGAGAAAATTATGTTACATGCATTTATGAATAAGTCAAAATGACCCCATAATTATGTGAAACTATATAAAGCGCCAATAAGAAGGAAAAATCAACAAATCAATAAATTGGTATATAAACATAAGCATGATGAATGCTTTCTGTTTTCTCCATAGAATTCTTATGTGTAAAAACAGTGATTTTCTTCATTTAAAATTATTTTATTTCTATACAAAACCATTCAAATTTATGTAAATAAATGGTGACAGATAGTATCATTTGATCTTATATTTTCAATCAAAATTAGATAAGAATTAGATGAAAACATTTTAAACTTAGAATTATAAAAGTTCACATCATCCTTTGCTAATAAGACAACATTAAATTTATTTGAAATGGATTTAGAATAAATTGTTTTGTGAATATTCATCTGCAAATTACTTTCTTACTATGTTATTAAATTCATGGAAAATTTTCAGAATATCATTTATTGTAAAATGTTAGAATGAAAGTATAAAATAGTCATGCTATTCTGCCAACAAAATTGTTATTTGGAATGTATTAGAAGGCTTTGAAATTCATCTTACATTTTCTCATTCCACAAATTGCATTGTAGCATTTTCATATGAATATTCTATGCCTGTGGTGTTATGCTCTTATAAAATAAAATAACACTTTTGTAGAAATGTTGTGGCACTGTAAGTTTTCCAAAAGGTATAATTGGATGCCAACTCACATACATCTTTATGGATCTTAATAGAATTTTACTTGCTTTTGCACATTCATCCTCTGTGGGACTCTATAAATTTATTCTACTTTTAAATTTCATAAGATATAAGATGTCTAAAAATTTTACTGCTGATATTATTTTTATATATGGTGTGTGTATCTTAAATAATAAACATTTCCTTCACTAGATGTTTGCTGTTAATGTATCCTAGAAAATTAGTTCTTGCTTTTCCAAAGAGCAGCCAAATTGGTACTTAGAAATGTCATCCTAAAAGTTGTGATATTTTCTAATGTGTTCTAGCATAGATCCCATTCTTTATTTGCTTTGCTTTCCTTTCCTATAATTAGGTTGCAGCAACGTTTTCTTAGTTTTGTGATTTAGTTTTGCAAAGCAAATAAAGCCTTGCTTCATTTATTTTCTAGAGTCTCCTTTGAATTTAGTTCTGCACTCTACATGGCTAGCTCACAAATCTGTATATTTGGTACTGTTCTCTTACACTCTCTTCATCCCTTGATCTTCAACAATCCACAGAGTAAATGGATGACTCACTAGCATGTCAGCTCAACATCTACGCTTTATTTCTATATCCAGATAATTCATGCTTTTCAGTGTGGTATTGTTCTCCTTCATTCCAGACGCAAAACATATTACTAATTACTATACTATCATTTTATAACATTGCTTATATTCAGAAATTGATGCGCTGATGATTATTATTTCATTCTTCTATTCTTCCATTCATTGTTTGATATTGAGCATTTCTCATTATGTCCTGGGTTAGACACTGTCTATTTAGTAGGAAATCAAACACCATTGCCTTCCTAGAGCTTAGGGTTGAGGAAAAAGGGAAGGAAACCAGGTCTTATTGATTTTTTTTCCCCTCAGCAGCATGTCTGGTATCCATCACTTTTTTAACTGGCTGTTGTATTCTCATCAGGTCTATATATGGTGGCAGTCTCCAGATTTGCTTCCCTTGCTTTCTGCACATTGGCCTCAACAGGTTTTTAAAATTATTTTTCCCTCAACCAAAGACATTTTATTATTTCTATTTCCCATTACACCAAAGAATCAAATAGTCTTTCTGAATTTTGAGGCTCTGCTTCCTTGATGCACTCTGTCCCTACAGTCATTGGTTACACTGTATTCCATTCTACTGCAATTCCATTCACTCTGGACAGGAAAAGATTCTTTAGTGGATGGCTGGAGGTAAATTTGTCATGCTATATATAAAGATAAAATCTAGATTTGTTATGGGCCTACATATGAATAGGAAAGCCATCGGGCTATGAAAATCTAGAAGAACATCTTCAAGATTTTGCAATGGAGAAGAACCTTTTAAAACTCAAAAGCAAAAATCAAATGTAAAACAATGACTCTTTTGAATAAAAATTAAGAATTCATGTTTGGATCAAAGATATTTTAGTCAAAGTTATAAGGCAATTTATGAATTTGGAGAAGGTTTACAAATCTGAATGACTAAGAAAAAGTTCTTATAGGAAATTCTTACAAATCAGCTAGATAAAATGATAGGAAAAATAGAAACAAAATGTGCAAAATGTGCTGTATTTATTCCACAAATGATTACCTTTAAGCTTAGTGTATGTTTAAAGGTGTCCTTTTATTGCCCCATGTAATCAGCATATGCATTCCCTGTTAGCAAAACAGCAGCTTTCACATGTGCTCTCCTCCCGTCTCCATCTATACTGACTCATTTGTCATATTGAGGATCTTCTAGGCTCCTACTTAAAGAATATTATTGCTTTTGTAAGCAACAACTAGCAGATGTGCAGTAATACCTTACAATTTTAAGTTTAACTGTAGGTCTTTTTCATGGTGTTTTGTCTAATGGCTATAACTTTGAAGCCAGCAATTAATTTCTTAGTATGTATAGATATGTGTGCATTAATGTGCTTATTTTAGAAAAACTGTTAATTCTCCCAGATAAAGTGTATGGATGGTGTTGTTGTGGGTGGCTCAATGGATGTGTCTGATTTTCTTACTTTTTCTCCCTCAAACCAGAACATGTGAGTACTACTGATTGACTACTTTTTTTCAAATATGCTGTGGCAGAGATGTCACATTTTGTTTATAATTAGGTTGCAGCAATGCAGGGCTTGCAGGTCTTTTTCAAGAACAAGAAGTAATATGTATGCTAAATTCTGGAAATTTCTTCCCTATTGCTATGTGTATTATGTAACCACAAAAGTATCTTCTGCCAGAAACCTAATGAGTCAGATAAAGTTCTTGATATGTCCTCTGTTTCTTTTAAATATAATTTTATTTTATTCTTTATATTAAGTTATCATTTGCAGTACATTCTGGAATAGCACCTTGGCTCTTTACATTTGATCAAATTCACTCTTCCCCTGTGAGAAATTTGGAATTCAGCTCACTATTCTCATCATTTTATTTCCAATGACCAAATTATAATTTCCAAACTATCAGTTTAATTTTTTATGGATATGACTTCTCTTTATCTTGCTCTCTGAGGTTACTAAGAATATTTAAAAATTTGTTCTCTCACTCTTCTTTTAACGATAATTCTTTGGATAGAAAGCTTATTGTTGACTTTGGTCCTTGTTTTATATTCTTGGCTTTTCTCAACTTTTTGTTGAATCTTGGCTGTGAATTTGGTTTTGTCTTTTGTTTAATATTGCCAGTTATATCATCTATGGATGGAATTAGTATAGTTAAGCCCAGTTTTCTTTTGCTTAGTGTTTGCTTAACATTCTTT